>NW_026601089.1:0-45000 GCF_029448725.1 Salvelinus fontinalis
ACCATCAACACCACAGGCCTTTTTGGGTTGGAGGGTTTGCATTATGTCCTGTAGTTCATTCAATGTAATTGTAGAATCCAGTAGGTTCTGGTAGTCTTTAATAGTTGATTCTAAGATTTGTATTTGTGTCACGTTCTGACCTTTATTTCCTTTGTTTTGTCTTTAGTTAGTATGGTCAGGGCGTGAGTTGGGGTGGGCAGTCTATGTTATGTGTTTCTATGTTTAGGTTTGTCAATTGGCCTGATATGGTTCTCAATCAGAGACAGGTGTTTTGCATTGTCTCTGATTGGGAACCATATTTAGGTTGCCTGTTTTCACTGTTGGTTTGTGGGTGTTTGTTTCCTGTGTCTGTGTTCATGCCACACGGGACTGTTTCGGTTAGGTTACTTTGTTATTTTGTATTTTTTGTCGTGTTCAGTGGAATATATTAAAACATGGACACTTACCACTCTGCGTCTTGGTCCGATCCCTGCTACACCTCCTCTTCAGACGAAGAGGAGGAAATCAGCCGTTACAATTTGATCATGTATGTCACGCCCTGACCTTGTATTCTTTGTTTTCTTTATTATTTTGGTTAGGTCAGGGTGTGACAAGGATGATATATGTTTTTTGTCCTGTCTAGGGTTTTTGTATGTTTATTGGGTTTGTTTGTAGTCTAGGTGTTTTGTATGTCTATGGTTGCCTAGATTGGTTCTCAATTAGAGGCAGCTGTTTATCGTTGTCTCTGATTGGGAACCATATTTAGGCAGCCATATTCCTTGAGTATTTCGTGGGTGATTATCTATGTCTATGTTTTAGTTGCTTGTGTCAGCACTGATTATATAGCTTCACGTTGTTTTTGTATAGTTCTTTCTTTATTAAAAGAAGATGCATTCAAATCATGCTGCGCTTTGGTCTCATCGCTATAACGAACGTGACAATGTATATGTTTTTGCTGTTTGTTGTTTGTTATAGGGACAAAAGATTAGAGAAGTGGTTAAACCATACATCTCCGTTTTGGATAGATAACTCTTTGTGTTGTTTGTTTAGTGTTTTCCAGTCTATGGATTCTTCAATTACATTCAGCTGATTTCTAATGTGCTGTTCCTTCTTTTTCCGTAGTATATTTTGGTATTGCTTTAGTGATTCACCATAGTGAAGGCGTAGGCTCAGTGTAACGATGTACGCTGAGAGTCGGGAAGCAAGTTCAGGGAGTGAATACTTTAATAAATCAATGAACTAAACAAGAACCACAAACACACCGACATGAAACGGGAACAATGACGACTGAAGAAACCAAAGGGAGTGACATGTAAAGGGCAGGTAATCAAGGAGGTGAAGGAGTCCAGGTGAGTGTCATTATGCGCGTAACGCTGGTGACGGGTGTGCGCCCTAACGAGCAGCCTGGTGACCTAAAGGCCAGAGAGGGAGCACAACTGACCGGTTTTCTGGGTCTCTATGTTTTTGGTTGGATAGGTTTCTCTACCCTTCTCTCACTCAATTCAATTCAATTTAAGGGCTTTATTGTCATGGCAAACTAATGTTAACATCGCCAAAGCAAGTGAAAAAGATAATAAGCAAAAGTTAAATAAACAATAAACAGTTAACATTACACTCACAAAAATTCCAAAAGAATAATGACATTACAAATGTCATATTATGTGCAAATAGTTAGAGTACAAAAGGGAAAATAAATAAACATAAATATGGTTTGTATTTACAATGGTGTTTGTTCTTCACTGGTTGCCCTTTTCTTGCTGTGATGGCACACTGTGGTATTTCACCCAATAGATATGGGAGTTGATCAAAATTGGGTTTGTTTTCGAATTCTTTGTGTATCTGTGTAATCTGAGGGAAATATGTGTCTCTAACATGGTCTTACATTTGGCAGAAGGTTAGGAAGTGCAGCTCAGTTTCCACCTTATTCTGTCTTCTCTTGAGAGCCAGGTCTGCCTACAGCAGCCTTTCCCAATAGCAAGGCTATGCCCACTGACTCTGTACATAGTCAAAGCTTTCCTTAAGTTTGGCTAAGTCACAGTGGTCAGGTATTCTGCCAATCTGTACTCTCTGTTTAGGGCCAAATGGCATTCTAGTTTGCTTTGTTTTATGTTAATTCTTTCCAATGTGTCAAGTAATTATATTTTTGTTTTTGCATTATTTGGTTGGGTCTAATTGTGTTGCTGTCCTGGGACTCTTTGGGGTCTGTTTGTGTTTGTGAACATAGCCCCAGGAGCAGCTTGCTTAGGGGACTCTTCTCCAGGATAATCTCTCTGTGGGTGATGGCTTTGTTATGGAAGGTTTGGGAATCGCTTCCTTTTAGGTGGTTGTGGAATTGAATGGCTCTTTTCTGGATTTTGATAATTAGCCAGTATCGGCCTAAAATCTCTCTCTCTCGCTCTCTCTCTCTCTCGCTCTCTCTCTCTCTCCCGTTCTCTCTCCCTCCATCTCTCTCTCTTTCTCTCTCTCCATGTCTCCATCCCTCTCTCTATCTCTCTCTCCCTTTCTCTCTCCCTTTACCTCTTCCCCCTCCATCTTTATCTCTCTCTCTCTTTCTCTCTCTCCACGCCACCATTCCTCTCTCTCTCTCTGTCTCTCGCTCTTCGCTCCGGGTGCTTTCGGTCCTCTCAGATTACAGTTGAATATTACAGGCCGTGACCAATCTCCAATTAACCAAATGTTGCCGGGGTATACTATCACCCATGACTCCTTTCATGGCCCTTTAAATGTCTTTTCAGGCGCTGGAATATTTTCGGTGCACATCAGAATATGGTTGGCTGTTAAAACCCAACCCCCTCACTTTTTGACTTGGAAGCTTAACCCAAATAAATCAATCTCACTGTAATGTATTCAAAAATAAGCGAAGATGAATTAACAGAAGCTCGAAATTGTATTTCAATCAAGTAAATTACCGCCGCAGTTCCACTTTTGAAAGACTGACCGATGCGTTTTAGTCTTCATTTTGGCTAATAAAGAATCTGACACATTTTTTTACATTAAAATGAAGCTTTGACAACGTTTAACAACGTTCCACAATCCACCGGTCAACATGTCTAAACCAGAGCATTACTCCTCTTTGTATGTCTCCTCTCTGAGATGGCTTGGCAGTCCTGCCTGTGTGACATTTGTTATGTATCTATTATGATGTTAATGGGTCGCTTCTCACACTCACGTCCATATGCCGCCATTCCTTTAAATGAAAATTGGAAAATAATTAGAGGCTAAAAGGTTTATTTTCTCTCCAAACAGTATGGGCGGAATAAATCACAGAGAGCTAGAGCCATGATACTAACCACTGCTGCCTGCTGCAGCCTGAGAGAGAGAGAGAGAGAGAGAGAGAGAGAGAGAGAGAGAGAGAGAGAGAGAGAGAGAGACTGAACACATGGGGTGATGCAAGTCTAGGGCTGCCTGGTTAGAAAGAGTTCTCAGCATCATAACATCACCCAAACTTTATGGATTTGGGGATTTTGTATGTCAGAAGTTGACAAAGTGCATCAACTATCAGAACTCTGAGCCAGTGCTCAAACCCCTTTGTCTCTCTTGATACATTTCTACATGGTTTGGCTTCTACTGCTTTATTCTGTTGAAGACTTTTATGTGTTTCAGTAGATTTCTCTCTGTCTCCGTCTCCGTCTCCCTCTCTCTCTCTCTCGCTCTCTCTCTCGCGCTCTCTCGCTCTCTCTCTCCCTCGCTCTCTCTCCCCTCTCCCTCTCCCTCTCTCTCTCCCTCTCCCTCTCTCCCCTCTCTCTCTCCCTCTCTCCCCTCTCTCTCTCCCTCTCTCTCTCTCCCCTCTCTCTCTCTCTCTCTTCCAGTAATACATGAACTTCAGCTGTCTTTCTTCTTTCAGTCTTTCTACTACATCCTTCAACTGTTTCCTGTTTTCAAAGTCGGTTTCCCCCTTTTCTTTCTTCTCCGCAAAACACCGGAACTCACATACACAGTGGTCTTGAACCTCTCTGTCCATATACCACTCATATACACAGTGGAATTAAACCTCTCTGTCCATATACCACTCACATACACAGTGGACTTGAACCTCTCTGTCCATATACCACTCACATACACAGTGGACTTGAACCTCTCTGTCCATATACCACTCATATACACAGTGGACTTGAACCTCTCTGTCCATATACCACTCATATACACAGTGGACTTGAACCTCTCTGTCCATATACCACTCACATACACAGTGGACTTGAACCTCTCTGTCCATATACCACTCACATACACAGTGGACTTGAACCTCTCTGTCCATATACCACTCACATACACAGTGGACTTGAACCTCTCTGTCCATATACCACTCACATACACAGTGGACTTGAACCTCTCTGTCCATATACCACTCACATACACAGTGGAATTGAACCTCTCTGTCCATATACCACTCACATACACAGTGGACTTGAACATCTCTGTCCATATACCACTCACATACACAGTGGAATTAAACCTCTCTGTCCATATACCACTCACATACACAGTGGACAGTGGACTTGAATACAGTATATATCAACCAGGGTTGCTCAATTCAAATTGAAGGCAGTCAATTCAGAAAAATATAATAATTACAATTCATTAATTTAAAAAAGGCTTTTATTTTCAATGACTTCTCAATAAACTGAAAAGTAGAAGCTATTTATTTCGAAAGTTTGAACCTTTCCGATTTGTTTTAAATCACTTCCTGAATTGACTGCCTTGAATTGGAATTGAGCCCAACCATGGTATCAACCAAAGTACTTGTCTGTTTTTCTGTTAAAACCAACACTATGGAGGTCAGCGGCTTTTTCATTCCACGTGACTTCTGGATGTTTCAATTTACAGTATGTTTTTCTCACTCCTGAAACACCACTGTTCAGCACAAACCCGTTTGAAAGGAACAACAGCCAATGAAATGAAAAGATCTGAGAGAGAGAGAGGAGCTTTGGTCGGGAAGGGCTTATTTTATTTTTGTTGTCGCTGTAGTTCTTCAAAGGGCTTGCCGGGTCTCAGTCTAAACATCCTCTATGTTACCCCCCAACATAACTGATAGCTATTTCTGACGTGAGGCAACGCAGCGCCTGGAAATTGGTTGTCTGCAGGCCGAAGGTAGAATATAATTCTCCCAAGCATCTTGAGAAAAAGCATCTGGCGAGGGACACAAGAAGTCCTCCTAAGGTTTAAACCTTTGTTTCTTAAGAGATCCCTCGCTCTCGCCCCTCCTCACCCCTCGCCCCCCCCCTTGTCCTGACATCAGCGTAATTGGAGATCATTACAGACCCACAATGCAACCCTCTCAGATCTCTGGCTGAGTAATGGGAATTAATTGTGGTGTTGGGGCGCATGGCAGCTCCTCGTAACAACAACAGCAGCACAGAATGGAAACGGAGCACTATAGTGAGAAGAGGAGAGGTAGAGAGGTACGACTTCCCCCCCAAATTGAATCCAAGTGAAGATATCCTGTTCAGGGCATCTATTGGTTAGGCGAGCAGCTGAAATGAGCCAGATTGTTGGCTGGCGTTTTTAGCCCCGCTCCGTGGTTTTGTTTGGCTGAAGTGGGGTTGGGATGGGGTGGGGGGTGGGACGGGGGGGGTGGGATGGGGTGGGATTGGAAGGGGGGGGGGCTGCCTCACATCAAAAGAATTTGTAACAAACCTAATTCATCACAAGCGTAGGATGAGCTGGTAAGAAAGATGAAAGTCAGTTGGCATGGAAACTGAAAGCACATCAGCACTCGCGCTGGAGTACAAAAGGCCGTCTGCGTTGTTCTTGTTGCATTTTCTACAACGTGAAAGGATCCGTAAGTGCTATCATGACCTTCCCAAGAAAATTACCCAATTATAGCTAACTAGAATGCTCAATTAGACGTATTTCTGTACATTGTAAATCCATGTGTATTACAATTTTCCTTGGTTTTTCCAGTGTTATGTAGCGTCAGCTAGACACCTTTTGTGTTTTCTATATTCTGAACACATTTACAACGGTTTGTTGATGGAAAGGGAAAGAAGATGGATCAATCAATTCATCAAAAATCTATATCTTGATAAATCCAAGATCAAAAGAATCTGAACCACAATTCACACACACACACACACACACACACACACACACACACACACACACACACACACACACACACACACACACACACACACACACACACACACACACACACACACCCTCTCTCCTCTTCTTCCACAGGTGAGTCTCCTAGAAGTTAATTGGAGAGCGGTAAGCCAGCTGTATGTCTTGCCTTCATCAGATCTCAGAAAGGGGAATTCCACACCTCACAGCTGTATAGACCTCCAATGTAGCATCACTCACACACACACACACACACACACACACACACACACACACACACACACACACACACACACACACACACACACACACACACACACACACACACACACACGCAGAGGCATGCCTAGTCATGTGCACACCCACAAACAAGCACACACTGCAGATTGGGCCACACACTGGGCCGACATAGATAATTTCACATTGATTTCTATGTTTGTGAGAAAGAGACAGTGTCTATTCTGCAAACCACAGCACCACAAGCATTTCCTGAACAAAACTGTAACTTCCCAGCATTATAAAAACACAACTGCCATTCACTAACTGCTGACATATAACAATACTACTGCCCCAAAACATTTATGGTCAAAACATCTCATTGGATGGCAGGGCCCCTCTAAACAGGTAACCCACAAGGACTCTCCTTTGTGTTCCCCTCTCCCCCTCTTTCACTCTCCCCCTCTCTCTCTCCCTCTCTCTCTATATATCTCCCCCTCCCTCTCCCTCTCTCTATATATCTCCCCCTCTCTCTATATATATCTCTCTCAATTCAATTTAAGGGGCTTTATTGGCATGGGAAACATATCTTAACATTGCCTAAGCAAGTGAAGTAGATCATATACAAAGTGAAATAAACAATACAAATGAACAGTAAACATTACACTCAGAAGTTCGAAAAGGATAAAGACATTACAAATGTCATTATGTGTATATTTACAGTGTTGTAACGATGTACAATCTAATTGGAAGGCAGGGCTCCTCTAAACAGGTAACCTGCTTGGACTGTCCTTTGTGTATCCCCCCCTCTCTCTCTCCCCCCCCCCTCTCTCTCCCCCCTCTCTCTCTCTCTCCCCTCTCTCTCTCTCTCTCCCCTCTCTCTCTCTCCCCCCTCTCTCTCTCTCTCTCCCCTCTCTCTCCCCTCTCTCCTCTCTCCCCTCTCTCTCTCTCCCCTCTCTCTCTCTCTCTCCCATCTCTCCCCTCTCTCTCCCCCCTCTCTCTCTCTCCCCTCTCTCTCTCTCTCCCCTCTCTCTCCCCTCTTTCTCGCTCTCTCTCTCCCCTCTCTCTCTCTCTCTCTCTCCCCTCTCTCTCTCTCCCCTCTCTCTCCCCTCTCTCTCGCTCTCTCTCCCCTCTCTCTCTCTCTCTCTCTCTCTCCCCTCTCTCTCCCCTCTCTCTCTCTCTCCCCCTCTCTCTCTCTCTCCCCTCTCTCCCTCTCTCCCCTCTCTCTCTCCCCTCTCTCTCTCTCTCTCTCTCTCTCTCTCTCTCCCCTCTCTCTCCCCTCTCTCTCGCTCTTTCTCTCCCCTCTCTCTCTCTCTCTCTCTCCCCTCTCTCTCCCCTCTCTCTCTCTCCCCTCTCTCTCTCTCTCCCCTCTCTCTCCCCTCTCTCTCGCTCTCTCTCTCCCCTCTCTCTCTCTCGCTCTCTCTTTCTCTCCCGTCTCTCTCTCTCTCTCTCTCTCCTCTCTCTCTCTCCCCTCTCTCTCTCTCTCCCCTCTCTCTCTCTCCCTTCTCTCTCTCTCCCCTCTCTCTCTCTCTCCCCTCTCTCTCCCCTCTCTCTCGCTCTCTCTCTCCCCCCTCTCTCTCTCTCTCTCCCCCCCTCTCTCCCCTCTCTTTCTCTCTCTCCCTCTCTCTCCAGAGGTGGAGTTTGATCTAACAGTAGGCTATATCCCGCAGTGTCACAAACGCACAGCGGCGGCTCCACACCTTCAAAGGGCATCGGTGACAGGTTTTTAAAAATAAAATATGAAACATTCATTTTCCAAGACAGAGACTGAAAATAGCTTGGCTTATGTGTTGTTTACTTTCTTTAATGTTCCTCTTTTCTTTTAAAGTCAAATCCTAACAACTGCAAGGCTTTAGAAGATTTTGCAGTGACGTACAGTAAGTCCAAAATGTTAGATATTTCACAGCATTCAGACGTCACAAGGACATGCAGTATGTCAAGAACGACAGGCTGAGCAGCTGGTTTTAGTTTGAAAACTACATTCCTACATTTAACATTTGAGTTATTTAGCAGATTGACTACTAGAACATAGAGAAATCCAGTATTTGATGCAAAAACGTTGAAAGCCCAGAAATGTAGGATTTTTTCAAATGATCTTTTAAAGTATTATTTCAGTCACTGGTTTGATATCTTGCACGCACGCACACAAACACACACACCCAACACAATCTTCTTAATAATTAGATTTATCTGCAAAACTTCTCGCTGTACGAGACCTCAGGGATTCTCGCTGTGGCCAACTTGACTTTGTACGATCGAGACTCGTCTCTTTCTGCCCTCAATTAAAAGTTTTAACTTTGTAACTCGTTACAGCTCGGCATGTGCTCATCATTATATTAAACTTGCGGTTCTCTGGTTTTCTACAGTACTGAACTATCAACAAAATATCCCATTGGGTCTCAATAGCAAGAGCAGGAAAGATCCAGCTGAATTTAACTGCATATGATTTACAGAACTGTGGTCCTCATCCCAAATGGCACCCTATTCCCTAAATGGTGTCCTGGTCTAAAGTAGTGCACTACATAAGGAATAGGGTGCCATTTAGGACCAGCAATGTATGTCCCCAAACTAACTGACAAGCAGCCCTCGACCAGTGAGCTCATGTGGTTGATGATCAAGATCATCTGGGATATTGATCTCAGAAACTTAAAAGAGGTTACTGGTTGTTTTCTTCTATCGTTTCATCCACAAGCCTCTCTCTCTCTCTCTGTCTCGCTCTCTCTTCCTCTCTCTCTCTTTCTCTCTCTCTCTCTTCCTCTCTCTTCCTCTCTCTCTCGCTCTCTCGCTCTCTCTCTCTCTCTCATGGTTACTTGTTTACAGCCAAACCACCACAAATCATAAACACAGATAGCGTACTCCAACTGAACACACACACGGGCAACATAAATCCCACATCAATTTGAAAAACCAAACCCAAGCAAACATGACCCCCCTCCTTCTCCTGCACACTTTCATAAGGGACAACTTCATCTTCCCCAATTGAAGAGGATTCACTCTTAAAACCTGGAACATGGTAGTGTGGCTTCAACCCGATAGTGTCCGGAATGCATCGTCATCACAACAACACGAGGAACAATGGGGGGTCAACCCTTGTGAGGCCTCTTCACCCCAACATCAAAACACACAGACACACACAGAGGGACTAACAGGGACTCGTTCCACTTATCTCCTAAGTATCTAAAGAGGTTGGAGAGTTTAGTGGATTACCCATGGTCCTCGCTGCCTGGTGCACCCAGGGGCCGCCGCGTTGAAAGGAAGGATCAGGAGGACCTCTGTGGATTTGGGAATCTTGGGATACTGCCTTCACCATCCCCCGTTGGAAACGCCCCACGCCCCTCAGCTAATAAGTATTCCAATGTGTTGAGAATGTTTAGGATTTGGTTAGTGTTAATCATATACAAACACAGAGTGGAGATTCTTAGTTCATGTTTCACTTCAAATCCAAGGTGTTGGTTTGACTTGGTTTGGACCTGCCACTATTGTGACCCGACTTAAACACCTTGAAATGAATGAACGGACCCCCCTGGTCACAACAGACTGGGGGTTTCCCCAACCAAACACTGTGACTACACGCCTGGCCAAACACCATGAAACCATGGATTAAGTATGCTTCATCTCTCTCTATGTCTCCCTCCCTCTGTTTCCCTCTCTCTCTCTCTCTCTCTCTCTCTCTCTCTCTCTCTCTCTCTCGCTCCATCTCTTCCTCCCCTTTTCTCTGTCTCTTCTTCTATCTTCCACCTCCCATCTCTCTCTTTAACAGGAGCCGCTCCAGTTTCAGAGTGGTGAGTTAGTGTTAGACCAGGGGAGACCAGTCAGTGTATTGAGTTAGTGTTAGACCAGGGGAGACCAGTCAGAGTGGTGAGTTAGTGTTAGACCAGGGGAGACCAGTCAGAGTAGTGAGTTAGTGTTAGACCAGGGGAGACCAGTCAGAGTAGTGAGTTAGTGTTAGAACAGGGGAGACCAGTCAGAGTAGTGAGTTAATGTTAGACCAGGGGAGACCAGTCAGAGTGGTGAGTTAGTGTTAGACCAGGGGAGACCAGCCATAGTGGTGAGTTAGTGTTAGACCAGGGGAGACCAGTCAGTGTAGTGAGTTAGTGTTAGACCAGGGGAGACCAGTCAGAGTAGTGAGTTAGTGTTAGACCAGGGGAGACCAGTCAGAGTGGTGAGTTAGTGTTAGACCAGGGGAGACCAGTCAGAGTAGTGAGTTAGTGTTAGACCAGGGGAGACCAGTCTGAGTAGTGAGTTAGTGTTAGAACAGGGGAGACCAGTCAGAGTAGTGAGTTAATGTTAGACCAGGGGAGACCAGTCAGTGTAGTGAGTTAATGTTAGACCAGGGGAGACCAGTCAGTGTAGTGAGTTAGTGTTAGACCAGGGGAGACCAGTCAGAGTGGTGAGTTAGTGTTAGACCAGGGGAGACCAGCCATAGTGGTGAGTTAGTGTTAGACCAGGGGAGACCAGTCAGTGTATTGAGTTAGTGTTAGACCAGGGGAGACCAGTCAGTGTAGTGAGTTAGTGTTAGACCAGGGGAGACCAGTCAGTGTAGTGAGTTAATGTTAGACCAGGGGAGACCAGTCAGAGTGGTGAGTTAGTGTTAGACCAGGGGAGACCAGTCAGTGTAGTGAGTTAGTGTTAGACCAGGGGAGACCAGTCAGTGTAGTGAGTTAGTGTTAGACCAGGGGAGACCAGTCAGTGTAGTGAGTTAGTGTTAGACCAGGGGAGACCAGTCAGAGTGGTAAGTTACTGTTAGACCAGGGGAGACCAGGGGAGACCAGTCAGTGTAGTGAGTTAATGTTAGACCAGGGGAGACCAGTCAGTGCATTGAGTTAGTGTTAGACCAGGGGAGACCAGCCAGAGTAGTGAGTTAGTGTTAGACCAGGGGAGACCAGTCAGTGTAGTGAGTTAGTGTTCGAACAGGGGAGACCAGGGGAGACCAGTCAGTATAGTGAGTTAGTGTTAGACCAGGGGAGACCAGCCATAGTGGTGAGTTAGTGTAAGACCAGGGGAGACCAGTCAGTGCATTGAGTTAGTGTTAGACCAGGGGAGACCAGTCAGAGTAGTGAGTTAGTGTTAGACCAGGGGAGACCAGTCAGAGTGGTGAGTTAGTGTTAGACCAGGGGAGACCAGTCAGTGTAGTGAGTTAGTGTTAGACCAGGGGAGACCAGTCAGAGTAGTGAGTTAGTGTTAGACCAGGGGAGACCAGTCAGTGTAGTGAGTTAGTGTTAGACCAGGGGAGACCAGTCAGAGTAGTGAGTTAGTGTTAGTCCAGGGGAGACCAGTCAGTGTAGTGAGTTAGTGTTAGACCAGGGGAGACCAGTAGGTGTAGTGAGTTAGTGTTAGACCAGGGGAGACCAGTCAGTGTAGTGAGTTAGTGTTAGACCAGGGGAGACCAGTAGGTGTAGTGAGTTAGTGTTAGACCAGGGGAGACCAGGGGAGACCAGTCAGTGTAGTGAGTTAGTGTTAGACCAGGGGAGACCAGTCAGTGTAGTGAGTTAGTGTTAGACCAGGGGAGACCAGTCAGTGTAGTGAGTTAGTGTTAGACCAGGGGAGACCAGTCAGAGTAGTGAGTTAGTGTTAGACCAGGGGAGACCAGTCAGAGTAGTGAGTTAGTGTTAGACCAGGGGAGACCAGTCAGAGTAGTGAGTTAGTGTTAGAACAGGGGAGACCAGTCAGAGTAGTGAGTTAATGTTAGACCAGGGGAGACCAGTCAGAGTGGTGAGTTAGTGTTAGACCAGGGGAGACCAGCCATAGTGGTGAGTTAGTGTTAGACCAGGGGAGACCAGTCAGTGTAGTGAGTTAGTGTTAGACCAGGGGAGACCAGTCAGAGTAGTGAGTTAGTGTTAGACCAGGGGAGACCAGTCAGAGTGGTGAGTTAGTGTTAGACCAGGGGAGACCAGTCAGAGTAGTGAGTTAGTGTTAGACCAGGGGAGACCAGTCTGAGTAGTGAGTTAGTGTTAGAACAGGGGAGACCAGTCAGAGTAGTGAGTTAATGTTAGACCAGGGGAGACCAGTCAGTGTAGTGAGTTAATGTTAGACCAGGGGAGACCAGTCAGTGTAGTGAGTTAGTGTTAGACCAGGGGAGACCAGTCAGAGTGGTGAGTTAGTGTTAGACCAGGGGAGACCAGCCATAGTGGTGAGTTAGTGTTAGACCAGGGGAGACCAGTCAGTGTATTGAGTTAGTGTTAGACCAGGGGAGACCAGTCAGTGTAGTGAGTTAGTGTTAGACCAGGGGAGACCAGTCAGTGTAGTGAGTTAATGTTAGACCAGGGGAGACCAGTCAGAGTGGTGAGTTAGTGTTAGACCAGGGGAGACCAGTCAGTGTAGTGAGTTAGTGTTAGACCAGGGGAGACCAGTCAGTGTAGTGAGTTAGTGTTAGACCAGGGGAGACCAGTCAGTGTAGTGAGTTAGTGTTAGACCAGGGGAGACCAGTCAGAGTGGTAAGTTAATGTTAGACCAGGGGAGACCAGGGGAGACCAGTCAGTGTAGTGAGTTAATGTTAGACCAGGGGAGACCAGTCAGTGCATTGAGTTAGTGTTAGACCAGGGGAGACCAGTCAGAGTGGTGAGTTAGTGTTAGACCAGGGGAGACCAGCCAGAGTAGTGAGTTAGTGTTAGACCAGGGGAGACCAGTCAGTGTAGTGAGTTAGTGTTAGACCAGGGGAGACCAGTCAGTGTAGTGAGTTAGTGTTAGACCAGTGGAGACCAGTCAGTGTAGTGAGTTAGTGTTCGACCAGGGGAGACCAGGGGAGACCAGTCAGTATAGTGAGTTAGTGTTAGACCAGGGGAGACCAGCCATAGTGGTGAGTTAGTGTAAGACCAGGGGAGACCAGTCAGTGCATTGAGTTAGTGTTAGACCAGGGGAGACCAGTCAGAGTAGTGAGTTAGTGTTAGACCAGGGGAGACCAGTCAGAGTGGTGAGTTAGTGTTAGACCAGGGGAGACCAGGGGAGACCAGTCAGTGTAGTGAGTTAGTGTTAGACCAGGGGAGACCAGTCAGTGTAGTGAGTTAGTGTTAGACCAGGGGAGACCAGTCAGAGTAGTGAGTTAGTGTTAGACCAGGGGAGACCAGTCAGAGTAGTGAGTTAGTGTTAGACCAGGGGAGACCAGTCAGTGTAGTGAGTTAGTGTTAGACCAGGGGAGACCAGTCAGTGTAGTGAGTTAGTGTTAGACCAGGGGAGACCAGTCAGAGTAGTGAGTTAGTGTTAGTCCAGGGGAGACCAGTCAGTGTAGTGAGTTAGTGTTAGACCAGGGGAGACCAGTAGGTGTAGTGAGTTAGTGTTAGACCAGGGGAGACCAGTCAGTGTAGTGAGTTAGTGTTAGACCAGGGGAGACCAGTCAGTGTAGTGAGTTAGTGTTAGACCAGGGGAGACCAGTCAGTGTAGTGAGTTAGTGTTAGACCAGGGGAGACCAGTCAGAGTAGTGAGTTAGTGTTAGTCCAGGGGAGACCAGTCAGTGTAGTGAGTTAGTGTTAGACCAGGGGAGACCAGTAGGTGTAGTGAGTTAGTGTTAGACCAGGGGAGACCAGGGGAGACCAGTCAGAGTAGTGAGTTAGTGTTAGACCAGGGGAGACCAGTAGGTGTAGTGAGTTAGTGTTAGACCAGGGGAGACCAGGGGAGACCAGTCAGTGTAGTGAGTTAGTGTTAGACCAGGGGAGACCAGTCAGTGTAGTGAGTTAGTGTTAGACCAGGGGAGACCAGTCAGTGTAGTGAGTTAGTGTTAGACCAGGGGAGACCAGTCAGAGTAGTGAGTTAGTGTTAGACCAGGGGAGACCAGGGGAGACCAGTCAGTGTAGTGAGTTAGTGTTAAACCAGGGGAGACCAGTCAGTGTAGTGAGTTAGTGTTAGACCAGGGGAGACCAGGGGAGACCAGTCAGAGTAGTGAGTTAGTGTTAGACCAGGGGAGACCAGTAGGTGTAGTGAGTTAGTGTTAGACCAGGGGAGACCAGGGGAGACCAGTCAGTGTAGTGAGTTAGTGTTAGACCAGGGGAGACCAGTCAGTGTAGTGAGTTAGTGTTAGACCAGGGGAGACCAGGGGAGACCAGTCAGAGTAGTGAGTTAGTGTTAGACCAGGGGAGACCAGTCAGAGTGGTGAGTTAGTGTTAGACCAGGGGAGACCAGGGGAGACCAGTCAGTGTAGTGAGTTAGTGTTAGACCAGGGGAGACCAGTCAGTGTAGTGAGTTAGTGTTAGACCAGGGGAGACCAGTCAGAGTAGTGAGTTAGTGTTAGACCAGGGGAGACCAGTCAGAGTAGTGAGTTAGTGTTAGACCAGGGGAGACCAGTCAGTGTAGTGAGTTAGTGTTAGACCAGGGGAGACCAGTCAGTGTAGTGAGTTAGTGTTAGACCAGGGGAGACCAGTCAGAGTAGTGAGTTAGTGTTAGTCCAGGGGAGACCAGTCAGTGTAGTGAGTTAGTGTTAGACCAGGGGAGACCAGTAGGTGTAGTGAGTTAGTGTTAGACCAGGGGAGACCAGTCAGTGTAGTGAGTTAGTGTTAGACCAGGGGAGACCAGTCAGTGTAGTGAGTTAGTGTTAGACCAGGGGAGACCAGTCAGAGTGGTGAGTTAGTGTTAGACCAGGGGAGACCAGTCAGAGTAGTGAGTTAGTGTTAGTCCAGGGGAGACCAGTCAGTGTAGTGAGTTAGTGTTAGACCAGGGGAGACCAGTAGGTGTAGTGAGTTAGTGTTAGACCAGGGGAGACCAGGGGAGACCAGTCAGTGTAGTGAGTTAGTGTTAGACCAGGGGAGACCAGTCAGTGTAGTGAGTTAGTGTTAGACCAGGGGAGACCAGTCAGTGTAGTGAGTTAGTGTTAGACCAGGGGAGACCAGTCAGAGTAGTGAGTTAGTGTTAGACCAGGGGAGACCAGTCAGAGTAGTGAGTTAGTGTTAGACCAGGGGAGACCAGTCAGAGTAGTGAGTTAGTGTTAGAACAGGGGAGACCAGTCAGAGTAGTGAGTTAATGTTAGACCAGGGGAGACCAGTCAGAGTGGTGAGTTAGTGTTAGACCAGGGGAGACCAGCCATAGTGGTGAGTTAGTGTTAGACCAGGGGAGACCAGTCAGTGTAGTGAGTTAGTGTTAGACCAGGGGAGACCAGTCAGAGTAGTGAGTTAGTGTTAGACCAGGGGAGACCAGTCAGAGTGGTGAGTTAGTGTTAGACCAGGGGAGACCAGTCAGAGTAGTGAGTTAGTGTTAGACCAGGGGAGACCAGTCTGAGTAGTGAGTTAGTGTTAGAACAGGGGAGACCAGTCAGAGTAGTGAGTTAATGTTAGACCAGGGGAGACCAGTCAGTGTAGTGAGTTAATGTTAGACCAGGGGAGACCAGTCAGTGTAGTGAGTTAGTGTTAGACCAGGGGAGACCAGTCAGAGTGGTGAGTTAGTGTTAGACCAGGGGAGACCAGCCATAGTGGTGAGTTAGTGTTAGACCAGGGGAGACCAGTCAGTGTATTGAGTTAGTGTTAGACCAGGGGAGACCAGTCAGTGTAGTGAGTTAGTGTTAGACCAGGGGAGACCAGTCAGTGTAGTGAGTTACTGTTAGACCAGGGGAGACCAGTCAGAGTGGTGAGTTAGTGTTAGACCAGGGGAGACCAGTCAGTGTAGTGAGTTAGTGTTAGACCAGGGGAGACCAGTCAGTGTAGTGAGTTAGTGTTAGACCAGGGGAGACCAGTCAGTGTAGTGAGTTAGTGTTAGACCAGGGGAGACCAGTCAGAGTGGTAAGTTAATGTTAGACCAGGGGAGACCAGGGGAGACCAGTCAGTGTAGTGAGTTAATGTTAGACCAGGGGAGACCAGTCAGTGCATTGAGTTAGTGTTAGACCAGGGGAGACCAGTCAGAGTGGTGAGTTAGTGTTAGACCAGGGGAGACCAGCCAGAGTAGTGAGTTAGTGTTAGACCAGGGGAGACCAGTCAGTGTAGTGAGTTAGTGTTAGACCAGGGGAGACCAGTCAGTGTAGTGAGTTAGTGTTAGACCAGTGGAGACCAGTCAGTGTAGTGAGTTAGTGTTCGACCAGGGGAGACCAGGGGAGACCAGTCAGTATAGTGAGTTAGTGTTAGACCAGGGGAGACCAGCCATAGTGGTGAGTTAGTGTAAGACCAGGGGAGACCAGTCAGTGCATTGAGTTAGTGTTAGACCAGGGGAGACCAGTCAGAGTAGTGAGTTAGTGTTAGACCAGGGGAGACCAGTCAGAGTGGTGAGTTAGTGTTAGACCAGGGGAGACCAGGGGAGACCAGTCAGTGTAGTGAGTTAGTGTTAGACCAGGGGAGACCAGTCAGTGTAGTGAGTTAGTGTTAGACCAGGGGAGACCAGTCAGAGTAGTGAGTTAGTGTTAGACCAGGGGAGACCAGTCAGAGTAGTGAGTTAGTGTTAGACCAGGGGAGACCAGTCAGTGTAGTGAGTTAGTGTTAGACCAGGGGAGACCAGTCAGTGTAGTGAGTTAGTGTTAGACCAGGGGAGACCAGTCAGAGTAGTGAGTTAGTGTTAGTCCAGGGGAGACCAGTCAGTGTAGTGAGTTAGTGTTAGACCAGGGGAGACCAGTAGGTGTAGTGAGTTAGTGTTAGACCAGGGGAGACCAGTCAGTGTAGTGAGTTAGTGTTAGACCAGGGGAGACCAGTCAGTGTAGTGAGTTAGTGTTAGACCAGGGGAGACCAGTCAGTGTAGTGAGTTAGTGTTAGACCAGGGGAGACCAGTCAGAGTAGTGAGTTAGTGTTAGTCCAGGGGAGACCAGTCAGTGTAGTGAGTTAGTGTTAGACCAGGGGAGACCAGTAGGTGTAGTGAGTTAGTGTTAGACCAGGGGAGACCAGGGGAGACCAGTCAGAGTAGTGAGTTAGTGTTAGACCAGGGGAGACCAGTAGGTGTAGTGAGTTAGTGTTAGACCAGGGGAGACCAGGGGAGACCAGTCAGTGTAGTGAGTTAGTGTTAGACCAGGGGAGACCAGTCAGTGTAGTGAGTTAGTGTTAGACCAGGGGAGACCAGTCAGTGTAGTGAGTTAGTGTTAGACCAGGGGAGACCAGTCAGAGTAGTGAGTTAGTGTTAGACCAGGGGAGACCAGGGGAGACCAGTCAGTGTAGTGAGTTAGTGTTAAACCAGGGGAGACCAGTCAGTGTAGTGAGTTAGTGTTAGACCAGGGGAGACCAGGGGAGACCAGTCAGAGTAGTGAGTTAGTGTTAGACCAGGGGAGACCAGTAGGTGTAGTGAGTTAGTGTTAGACCAGGGGAGACCAGGGGAGACCAGTCAGTGTAGTGAGTTAGTGTTAGACCAGGGGAGACCAGTCAGTGTAGTGAGTTAGTGTTAGACCAGGGGAGACCAGGGGAGACCAGTCAGAGTAGTGAGTTAGTGTTAGACCAGGGGAGACCAGTCAGAGTGGTGAGTTAGTGTTAGACCAGGGGAGACCAGGGGAGACCAGTCAGTGTAGTGAGTTAGTGTTAGACCAGGGGAGACCAGTCAGTGTAGTGAGTTAGTGTTAGACCAGGGGAGACCAGTCAGAGTAGTGAGTTAGTGTTAGACCAGGGGAGACCAGTCAGAGTAGTGAGTTAGTGTTAGACCAGGGGAGACCAGTCAGTGTAGTGAGTTAGTGTTAGACCAGGGGAGACCAGTCAGTGTAGTGAGTTAGTGTTAGACCAGGGGAGACCAGTCAGAGTAGTGAGTTAGTGTTAGTCCAGGGGAGACCAGTCAGTGTAGTGAGTTAGTGTTAGACCAGGGGAGACCAGTAGGTGTAGTGAGTTAGTGTTAGACCAGGGGAGACCAGTCAGTGTAGTGAGTTAGTGTTAGACCAGGGGAGACCAGTCAGTGTAGTGAGTTAGTGTTAGGCCAGGGGAGACCAGTCAGTGTAGTGAGTTAGTGTTAGACCAGGGGAGACCAGTCAGAGTAGTGAGTTAGTGTTAGTCCAGGGGAGACCAGTCAGTGTAGTGAGTTAGTGTTAGACCAGGGGAGACCAGTAGGTGTAGTGAGTTAGTGTTAGACCAGGGGAGACCAGGGGAGACCAGTCAGAGTAGTGAGTTAGTGTTAGACCAGGGGAGACCAGTAGGTGTAGTGAGTTAGTGTTAGACCAGGGGAGACCAGGGGAGACCAGTCAGTGTAGTGAGTTAGTGTTAGACCAGGGGAGACCAGTCAGTGTAGTGAGTTAGTGTTAGACCAGGGGAGACCAGTCAGTGTAGTGAGTTAGTGTTAGACCAGGGGAGACCAGTCAGAGTAGTGAGTTAGTGTTAGACCAGGGGAGACCAGTAGGTGTAGTGAGTTAGTGTTAGACCAGGGGAGACCAGGGGAGACCAGTCAGTGTAGTGAGTTAGTGTTAGACCAGGGGAGACCAGTCAGTGTAGTGAGTTAGTGTTAGACCAGGGGAGACCAGGGGAGACCAGTCAGAGTAGTGAGTTAGTGTTAGACCAGGGGAGACCAGTCAGAGTGGTGAGTTAGTGTTAGACCAGGGGAGACCAGGGGAGACCAGTCAGAGTAGTGAGTTAGTGTTAGACCAGGGGAGACCAGTCAGAGTGGTGAGTTAGTGTTAGACCAGGGGAGACCAGGGGAGACCAGTCAGTGTAGTGAGTTAGTGTTAGACCAGGGGAGACCAGTCAGTGTAGTGAGTTAGTGTTAGACCAGGGGAGACCAGTCAGAGTAGTGAGTTAGTGTTAGACCAGGGGAGACCAGTCAGTGTAGTGAGTTAGTGTTAGACCAGGGGAGACCAGTCAGTGTAGTGAGTTAGTGTTAGACCAGGGGAGACCAGTCAGAGTAGTGAGTTAGTGTTAGTCCAGGGGAGACCAGTCAGTGTAGTGAGTTAGTGTTAGACCAGGGGAGACCAGTAGGTGTAGTGAGTTAGTGTTAGACCAGGGGAGACCAGGGGAGACCAGTCAGAGTAGTGAGTTAGTGTTAGACCAGGGGAGACCAGTAGGTGTAGTGAGTTAGTGTTAGACCAGGGGAGACCAGGGGAGACCAGTCAGTGTAGTGAGTTAGTGTTAGACCAGGGGAGACCAGTCAGTGTAGTGAGTTAGTGTTAGACCAGGGGAGACCAGTCAGTGTAGTGAGTTAGTGTTAGACCAGGGGAGACCAGTCAGAGTAGTGAGTTAGTGTTAGACCAGGGGAGACCAGGGGAGACCAGTCAGTGTAGTGAGTTAGTGTTAGACCAGGGGAGACCAGTCAGTGTAGTGAGTTAGTGTTAGACCAGGGGAGACCAGGGGAGACCAGTCAGAGTAGTGAGTTAGTGTTAGACCAGGGGAGACCAGTAGGTGTAGTGAGTTAGTGTTAGACCAGGGGAGACCAGGGGAGACCAGTCAGAGTAGTGAGTTAGTGTTAGACCAGGGGAGACCAGTAGGTGTAGTGAGTTAGTGTTAGACCAGGGGAGACCAGTCAGTGTAGTGAGTTAGTGTTAGACCAGGGGAGACCAGTCAGAGTGGTGAGTTAGTGTTAGACCAGGGGAGACCAGCCAGAGTGGTGAGATAGTGTTAGACCAGGGGAGACCAGTTAGTGTAATGAGTTAGTGTTAGACCAGGAGAGACCAGTCAGAGTGGTGAGTTACTGTTAGACCAGTGGAGACCAGTCAGAGTAGTGAGTTAGTGTTAGACCAGGGGAGACCAGTCAGAGTAGTGAGTTAGTGTTAGACCAGGGGAGACCAGTCAGAGTAGTGAGTTAGTGTTAGTCCAGGGGAGACCAGTCAGTGTAGTGAGTTAATGTTAGACCAGGGGAGACCAGTCAGTGTAGTGAGTTAATGTTAGACCAGGGGAGACCAGTCAGTGTAGTGAGTTAGTGTTAGACCAGGGGAGACCAGTCAGTGTACTGAGTTAGTGTTAGACCAGGGGAGACCAGTCAGTGTAGTGAGTTAGTGTTATACCAGGGGAGACCAGTAGGTGTAGTGAGTTAGTGTTAGACCAGGGGAGACCAGGGGAGACCAGTCAGTGTAGTGAGTTAATGTTAGACCAGGGGAGACCAGTCAGAGTGGTGAGTTAGTGTTAGACCAGGGGAGACCAGTCAGTGTAGTGAGTTAGTGTTAGACCAGGGGAGACCAGTCAGTGTAGTGAGTTAGTGTTAGACCAGGGGAGACCAGTCAGTGTAGTGAGTTAGTGTTAGACCAGGGGAGACCAGTCAGTGTAGTGAGTTAGTGTTAGACCAGGGGAGACCAGTCAGTGTAGTGAGTTATTGTTAGACCAGGGGAGACCAGGGGAGACCAGTCAGAGTAGTGAGTTAGTGTTAGACCAGGGGAGACCAGTAGGTGTAGTGAGTTAGTGTTAGACCAGGGGAGACCAGGGGAGACCAGTCAGAGTAGTGAGTTAGTGTTAGACCAGGGGAGACCAGTAGGTGTAGTGAGTTAGTGTTAGACCAGGGGAGACCAGTAGGTGTAGTGAGTTAGTGTTAGACCAGGGGAGACCAGTCAGTGTAGTGAGTTAGTGTTAGACCAGGGGAGACCAGTCAGAGTGGTGAGTTAGTGTTAGACCAGGGGAGACCAGCCAGAGTGGTGAGATAGTGTTAGACCAGGGGAGACCAGTTAGTGTAGTGAGTTAGTGTTAGACCAGGAGAGACCAGTCAGAGTGGTGAGTTACTGTTAGACCAGTGGAGACCAGTCAGAGTAGTGAGTTAGTGTTAGACCAGGGGAGACCAGTCAGAGTAGTGAGTTAGTGTTAGACCAGGGGAGACCAGTCAGAGTAGTGAGTTAGTGTTAGTCCAGGGGAGACCAGTCAGTGTAGTGAGTTAATGTTAGACCAGGGGAGACCAGTCAGTGTAGTGAGTTAATGTTAGACCAGGGGAGACCAGTCAGTGTAGTGAGTTAGTGTTAGACCAGGGGAGACCAGTCAGTGTACTGAGTTAGTGTTAGACCAGGGGAGACCAGTCAGTGTAGTGAGTTAGTGTTATACCAGGGGAGACCAGTAGGTGTAGTGAGTTAGTGTTAGACCAGGGGAGACCAGGGGAGACCAGTCAGTGTAGTGAGTTAATGTTAGACCAGGGGAGACCAGTCAGAGTGGTGAGTTAGTGTTAGACCATGGGAGACCAGTCAGTGTAGTGAGTTAGTGTTAGACCAGGGGAGACCAGTCAGTGTAGTGAGTTAGTGTTAGACCAGGGGAGACCAGTCAGTGTAGTGAGTTAGTGTTAGACCAGGGGAGACCAGTCAGTGTAGTGAGTTAGTGTTAGACCAGGGGAGACCAGTCAGTGTAGTGAGTTAGTGTTATACCAGGGATTCCAGCCGGAACACGTTGAAAGGCAGGGCTGCTACTCTTTAATGTGGCTCCAGCTGCAGCTCTCTGGTCCTCCTAATGAGGCGCTGTACACACACCTCTCGCTCTCTCGCTCTCTCGCTCTCTCGCTCTCTCGCTCTCTCGCTCTCTCATATTCACACACAGCCGATGATGATTATCATTATGTTGGGGACTCATCCAAATACCTCAAGGGACCGAAACAGAGACAAAGGCTCTCCCCCCTTCCAAACCTCAAACCCCCAGACACCGACCCGGAACCCCCCACCTCCAACCCCCAGACACCGACCCGGGACCGCCCACCTCCAACCCCCCAGCATTGGCACAGGACCTCAGGTAAACACCCATCAAGGTCCCGCCCCCCACTTCCATCAGTCACCTCAGCCCTGGCCAGCACGCAGCACCCTACCTCACTGTCTGCCAATGCATAGGAGGTTAGAGACGAGCCGTGGCCCTGTAGGCCCCTCAGGGCTGAAGTTCACGCAACATAGAGGTGGGGAGGAGCCGTGGAAAAGGTGTGGAGCTACTGAACACATTCCATTGGCCGAGGTGCTTTAATGCGGCTGATTTTATAGCCACTAGGGTCTGAGAGTAGGACGTTCTGAGAACAGCATCGTTTGGCTGGGTTTTAAGGGTGGATACAGGGCAGATAGAGCATGTGGTCTGAGTGATGGATGGATGGGAGGGAGAGAGAGAGAGAAGCACAATCACCAGATGGTGACAAGGTAGTATGGGTTGGACCTCCATCACTCGGTGGCGTCATCGCCGTTGTTATCATCCTTCCACAGACGCCACAGTAACACAAGTAGATTGGGGGCCAATGACTTTCAACGGGAGCTAATGACTGATTCAGCAAGTGATGTAGTCGAGTCCCTAAACCTCAAGTCTGAATCGAGTCCCAAGTCCCCTGTGCTCGAGTCTGAGTCCGGGTCACCAGTGGTTGAGTCACGAGACCCCAGTGGTAACAGTGTAAATCATCTTGTAATACTTATCTGTTCGTTGACTGAAGTATCCTGGCCACTATAATGCTATCAGTTATGTGTACTGTATGAAAGAGGTAAAATACAGGTGTACCAGTCCACTATAAAATAGTCCTCACTTGATCAGCCTTTTGCCAGCCCTTTGATAGAGTGAAGGGCCCAACTAAGAGAAATATAACGAGAGAGTGAGCAAAAGAGAGTTCATTAAAAGCTGTGTGTGTGTGTGGGGGTGTGGATGGGTACGTGGGTGTGTGTGGGTGTGGATGGGTGTGTGTGTGTGTGTGTGTGTGTGTGGGTGTGCATGGGTACGTGTGTGTGTGTGTGCATGGGTACGTGTGTGTGTGTGTGGGTGTGCATTACATTTTACATTTACATTTAAGTCATTTAGCAGACGCTCTTATCCAGAGCGACTTACAAATTGGTGCATTCACCTTATGACATCCAGTGGAACAGCCACTTTACAACAGTGCATCTAAATCTTTTAAGGGGGGGGGGGGGGTCAGAAGGATTACTTTATCCTATCCTAGGTATTCCTTAAAGAGGTGGGGTTTCAGGTGTCTCCGGAAGGTGGTGATTGACTCCGCTGTCCTGGCGTTGTGAGGGAGTTTGTTCCACCATTGGGGGGCCAGAGCAGCGAACAGTTTTGACTGGGCTGAGCGGGAACTGTACTTCCTCAGTGGTAGGGAGGCGAGCAGGCCAGAGGTGGATGAACGCAGTGCCCTTGTTTGGGTGTAGGGCCTGATCAGAGCCTGGAGGTACTGAGGTGCCGTTCCCCTCACAGCTCCATAGGCAAGCACCATGGTCTTGTAGCGGATGCGAGCTTCAACTGGAAACCAGTGGAGAGAGCGGAGGAGCGGGGTGACGTGAGAGAACTTGGGAAGGTTGAACACCAGACGGGCTGCGGCGTTCTGGATGAGTTGTAGGGGTTTAATGGCACAGGCAGGGAGCCCAGCCAACAGCGAGTTGCAGTAATCCAGACGGGAGATGACAAGTGCCTGGATTAGGACCTGCGCCGCTTCCTGTGTGAGGCAGGGTCGTACTCTGCGGATGTTGTAGAGCATGAACCTACAGGAACGGGCCACCGCCTTGATGTTAGTTGAGAACGACAGGGTGTTGTCCAGGATCACGCCAAGGTTCTTAGCGCTCTGGGAGGAGGACACAATGGAGTTGTCAACCGTGATGGCGAGATCATGGAACGGGCAGTCCTTCCCCGGGAGGAAGAGCAGCTCCGTCTTGCCGAGGTTCAGCTTGAGGTGGTGATCCGTCATCCACACTGATATGTCTGCCAGACATGCAGAGATGCGATTCGCCACCTGGTCATCAGAAGGGGGAAAGGAGAAGATTAATTGTGTGTCGTCTGCATAGCAATGATAGGAGAGACCATGTGAGGTTATGACAGAGCCAAGTGACTTGGTGTATAGCGAGAATAGGAGAGGGCCTAGAACAGAGCCCTGGGGGACACCAGTGGTGAGAGCGCGTGGTGAGGAGACAGATTCTCGCCACGCCACCTGGTAGGAGCGACCTGTCAGGTAGGACGCAATCCAAGCGTGGGCCGCGCCGGAGATGCCCAACTCGGAGAGGGTGGAGAGGAGGATCTGATGGTTCACAGTGTCGAAGGCAGCCGATAGGTCTAGAAGGATGAGAGCAGAGGAGAGAGAGTTAGCTTTAGCAGTGCGGAGCGCCTCCGTGATACAGAGAAGAGCAGTCTCAGTTGAATGACTAGTCTTGAAACCTGACTGATTTGGATCAAGAAGGTCATTCTGAGAGAGATAGCAGGAGAGCTGGCCAAGGATGGCACGTTCAAGAGTTTTGGAGAGAAAAGAAAGAAGGGATACTGGTCTGTAGTTGTTGATATCGGAGGGATCCAGTGTAGGTTTTTTCAGAAGGGGTGCAACTCTCGCTCTCTTGAAGACGGAAGGGACGTAGCCAGCGGTCAGGGATGAGTTGATGAGCGAGGTGAGGTAAGGGAGAAGGTCTCCGGAAATGGTCTGGAGAAGAGAGGAGGGGATAGGGTCAAGCGGGCAGGTTGTTGGGCGGCCGGCCGTCACAAGACGCGAGATTTCATCTGGAGAGAGAGGGGAGAAAGAGGTCAGAGCACAGGGTAGGGCAGTGTGAGCAGAACCAGCGATGTCGTTTGACTTAGCAAACGAGGATCGGATGTCGTCGACCTTCTTTTCAAAATGGTTGACGAAGTCATCTGCAGAGAGGGAGGAGGGGGGGGAGGAGGATTCAGGAGGGAGGAGAAGGTGGCAAAGAGCTTCCTAGGGTTAGAGGCAGATGCTTGGAATTTAGAGTGGTAGAAAGTGGCTTTAGCAGCAGAGACAGAAGAGGAAAATGTAGAGAGGAGGGAGTGAAAGGATGCCAGGTCCGCAGGGAGGCGAGTTTTCCTCCATTTCCGCTCGGCTGCCCGGAGCCCTGTTCTGTGAGCTCGCAATGAGTCGTCGAGCCACGGAGCGGGAGGGGAGGACCGAGCCGGCCTGGAGGATAGGGGACATAGAGAGTCAAAGGATGCAGAAAGGGAGGAGAGGAGGGTTGAGGAGGCACAATCAGGAGATAGGTTGGAGAAGGTTTGAGCAGAGGGGAGAGATGATAGGATGGAAGAGGAGAGAGTAGCGGGGGAGAGAGAGCGAAGGTTGGGACGGCGCGATACCATCCGAGTAGGGGCAGTGTGGGAGTGTTGGATGAGAGCGAGAGAGAAAAGGATACAAGGTAGTGGTCGGAGACTTGGAGGGGAGTTGCAATGTGGTTAGTGGAAGAACAGCATCTAGTAAAGATGAGGTCAAGCGTATTGCCTGCCTTGTGAGTAGGGGGGGAAGGTGAGAGGGTGAGGTCAAAAGAGGAGAGGAGTGGAAAGAAGGAGGCAGAGAGGAATGAGTCAAAGGTAGACGTGGGGAGGTTAAAGTCTCCCAGAACTGTGAGAGGTGAGCCGTCCTCAGGAAAGGAGCTTATCAAGGCATCAAGCTCATTGATGAACTCTCCGAGGGAACCTGGAGGGCGATAAATGATAAGGATGTTAAGCTTGAAAGGGCTGGTAACTGTGAGAGCATGGAATTCAAAGGAGGCGATAGACAGATGGGTAAGGGGAGAAAGAGAGAATGACCACTTGGGAGAGATGAGGATCCCGGTGCCACCACCCCGCTGACCAGCTGCTCTCGGGGTGTGCGAGAACACGTGGGCGGACGAAGAGAGAGCAGTAGGAGTAGCAGTGTTATCTGTGGTGATCCATGTTTCCGTCAGTGCCAAGAAGTCGAGGGACTGGAGGGAGGCATAGGCTGAGATGAACTCTGCCTTGTTGGCCGCAGATCGTCAGTTCCAGAGGCTACCGGAGACCTGGAACTCCGCGTGGGTCGTGCGCGCTGGGACCACCAGATTAGGGTGGCCGCGGCCACGCGGTGTGAAGCGTTTGTATGGTCTGTGCAGAGGGGAGAGAACAGGGATAGACAGACACATAGTTGACAGGCTACAAGAGAGGCTACGCTAATGCAAAGGAGATTGGAATGACAAGTGGACTACACGTCTCGAATGTTCAGAAAGTTAAGCTTACGTAGCAAGAATCTTATTGACTAAAATGATTAAAATGATACAGTACTGCTGAAGTAGGCTAGTTGGCAGTGGCTGCGTTGTTGACACTACACTAATCAAGTCGTTCCGTTGAGTGTAATAGTTTCTACAGTGCTGCTACAGTGCTGCTATTCGGTGGCTAGCTGGCTAGCTAGCAGTGTTGATTACGTTACGTTGCGTTAAAAGAACGACAATAATGCGACCGGGTTGTTGAGTGCGGAAGTTCTATTCGGTAGACGTTGGCTAGCTGTTGGCTAGCTAGCAGTGTTTCCTACGTTAAGGACGACAAATAGCTGGCTAGCTAACCTCGGTAAATTAAGATAATCACTCTAAAACTACACACATTCTGAACTACCCAATTATCTTGGATGCGAAGACAGCAAAGACAACTATGTAGCTAGCTAACACTACACTAATCAAGTCGTTCCGTTGAGTGTAATAGTTTCTACAGTGCTGCTATTCGGTAGACGGTGGACGTTTGCTAGCTGGCTAGCTGGCTAGCTGCTGGGCAGATAGCAGTGTAGACTGCGTTAGGACGACGAAATACGATAATTACGCAATTATCTTTGATACAAAGACGGCTATGTAGCTAGCTAAGAAGAAGTTGCTAAGATTAGACAAATCAAACCGTTGTACTATAATGAAATGTAATGAAATGTAATGAAATGTAATGAAAGTTATACTACTATTCGGTAGACGGTGGACGTTTGCTAGCTGGCTAGCTGCTGGGCAGATAGCAGTGTGGGCTACGATAGGACGACGAAATACGATAATTACGCAATTATCTTTGATACAAAGACGGCTATGTAGCTAGCTAGGAAGAAATTGCTAAGGTTAGACAAATCAAACCGTTGTACTATAATGAAATGTAATGAAAAGTTATACTACCTGCGGAGCGAATGCGAATGCGACCGCTCGCTCCAAACCGGATGTTAAGACGCATGGGTACGTGTGTGTGTGTGTGTGGGACAGTGGTACAGCCCATTGAACAGGCCGACAGGGCTAATCCCCAGCACTATCAAAGGAGCCAGAGAAGGGGAGTCTGGGCCATGACAGCACTGCACAGAGCACACAGAGGACAGGAGAGGGGTTACGGGAGGAGAGGAGAGGAGAGAAGAGAGGAGGAGAGAGGAGAGGTTAAGGGAGGTGAGGAGAGGAAAGAAGAGGAGAAGAGGGAGAGGTTAAGGGAGGAGAGGAGAGAAGAGGAGAGGAGGGAGAGGTTAAGGGAGGAGAGGAGAGAAGAGGAGAAGAGGGAGAGGTTAAGGGAGGAGAGGAGAGAAGAGGAGAGAGGAGAGGTTAAGGGAGGAGAGGAGAGAAGAGGAGAGAGGAGAGGTTAAGGGAGGTGAGGAGAGGAGAGAAGAGGAGAAGAG
Organism: Salvelinus fontinalis; assembly: GCF_029448725.1. Classification (NCBI taxonomy): domain Eukaryota; kingdom Metazoa; phylum Chordata; class Actinopteri; order Salmoniformes; family Salmonidae; genus Salvelinus; species Salvelinus fontinalis. Next base: position 27,325 of record NW_026601089.1, read on the forward strand.
GGAGAGGTTAAGGGAGGAGAGGAGAGAAGAGGAGAGAGGAGAGGTTAAGGGAGGAGAGGAAGGGAGAGAAGAGGAGAGAGGAGAGGTTAAGGGAGGAGAGGAAGGGAGAGAAGAGGAGAGAGGAGAGGTTAAGGGAGGAGAGGAGAGAAGAGGAGAAGAGGGAGAGGTTAAGGGAGGAGAGGAGAGAAGAGGAGAGAGGAGAGGTTAAGGGAGGAGAGGAGAGAAGAGGAGAGAGGAGAGGTTAAGGGAGGAGAGGAGAGAAGAGGAGAGAGGAGAGGTTAAGGGAGGTGAGGAGAGGAGAGAAGAGGAGAAGAGGGAGAGGTTAAGGGAGGAGAGGAGAGAAGAGGAGAGAGGAGAGGTTAAGGGAGGAGAGGAAGGGAGAGAAGAGGAGAGAGGAGAGGTTAAGGGAGGAGAGGAAGGGAGAGAAGAGGAGAGAGGAGAGGTTAAGGGAGGAGAGGAGAGAAGAGGAGAGAGGAGAGGTTAAGGGAGGTGAGGAGAGGAGAGAAGAGGAGAGGAGGGAGAGGTTAAGGGAGGAGAGGAAGGGATCATAAGGGAATTAGTCAGGTAGGCAGAGAGACAGAGAGAGTGAGGTGGAGCTGTGCAGGAAAGACTGATTTTTTACTTTTTATTTGACCTTTATTTAACCAGGTAGGCCAGTTGAGAACAAATTCTCATTTACAACTGTGACCTGGCCAAGATAAAGCAAATCAGTGCGACAAAAACAACAACACAGAGTTACACATGGGATAAACAAAAGTACAGTCAATAACACAATAGAAACATCAATATACAGTGTGTGCAAATGGAGTAAGGAGGTAAGGCAATAAATAGGCCATAGTAGTGAAGTAATTACAATTTAGCAAATTAACACTGAAGTGATAGATGTGCAGATGATGATGTACAAGTAGAAATACTAGTGTGCAAAAGAGCAAAAAAGTAAATAAAAACAATATGGGGATGAGGTAGGTAGATTGGATGGGCTATTTACAGATGGGCTGTGTACAGCTGCAGCGATCGGTAAGCTGCTCAGATAGCTGATGCTTAAAGTTAGTGAGGGAGATATAAGACTCCAACTTCAGTGATTTTTTTCCAATTCGTTCCAGTCATTGGCAGCAGAGAACTGGAAGGAAAGGCGGCCAAATGAGGAATTGGTTTTGGGGGTGACTAGTGAGATATACCTGCTGGAGCACGTGCTACGAGTGGGTGCTGCTATGGTGACCAGTGAGCTGAGATAAGGCGGGGCTTTACCTAACAAAGACTTATAGATGACCTGGAGTCAGTGGGTCTAGCGACGAATATGTAGCGAGAGCCAGCCGACTAGGGCATACAGGTCGCAGTGGTGGGTAGTATATGGGTCTTTGGTGACAAAACGGATGGCACTGTGATAGGCTGCATCCAGTTTGCTGAGTAGAGTGTTGGAGGCCATTTTGTAAATGACATCGCCGAAGTCGAGGATCGGTAGGATAGTCAGTTTTACAAGGGGATGTTTGGCAGCATGAGTGAAGGAGGCTTTGTTGTGAAATAGAAGGCCGATTCTAGATTTAATTTTGGATTGGAGATGCTTAATATGAGTCTGGAAGGAGAGTTTACAGTCTAGCCAGACACCTCAAGAGTGATCTGATGATCTGAGGCCTCCTGTGATAACCAGTGTGATTATTACCTCGGGAGGGCCCTGGACTGGCCTGGACTGATGTGGACTGGACTGGTCTGGGTAACACAGAGAGAGTCTATACTATCTGATAGAGATGAGGAGATGGGGAGATAGAGTCACTTGGCTGCTGGTGATATGAGAACCTTCCAGAACCTCTGCTCTGCCCCTTTTAATCTATTTAGCCTCTTCTCCTGTCTCTCCTGTCTCGCCCCATTCTCTCCCTCCTCTTCTCTCTTCCCTCTCCTGCTGGTATCAGTCTCCTCCCTGGCGCGGGACACAGGGAGGTAGTGTTGGTCAGAGCTGGGTTGGCAGGGCTCCCGTCAGATAGAGATGAAGCTCCCTAGCATCCTCACACAGCCGTGTCTGATCCCCGGCCAGATCCTCCCCAGGGGTCAACCTCCCTCGCCCCCTCGCCAAACACACGCAGTCCCCAGAGTTGTCACAGACACACAAGGGTTCATGCATACACACATAACGCCACTCTTGGCTCTGCCATTCCTGCCTCTGCCAGCCGCCGAGAGAGAGAGGAAAGAGGAGAGAGAGGGGAAAGAGGAGAGAGAGAGGAAAGAGGAGAGAGAGAGGAAAGAGGAGAGAGAGAGGAAAGAGGAGAGAGAGAGGAAAGAAGAGAGAGAGAAGAAAGAAGAGAGAGAGAGAGAGAGAGAGAGAGAGAGAGAGAGAGAGAGAGAGAGAGAGAGAGAGAGAATGCGTCACCCATTGGTGACCCGGACTCAAGCACAGCGGACTCGATTTGGGCTTGAGGTTTAGTGACTCGACTACATCACTTGCTGAGTATTGTGATGAGGCTAGTAATTAACCTGTGACTGGGAGTGTTGACCCCATGTGAAGAGCAGGGCTCAGTCAGAGAGGGGAGGTTTTCTATCAGTCAGTGATTAAAACACAGCATGGTGAGTATTTCATTTAGAACCATTCATCTCTGTGGCTCAGTGTCTGATCACTCAGCGTGCACTAACCACGCTGATTAAGAGGCGTTGGTAACACCCTTACAAACGTGGTGATTGAAGGTTTCGTCGCTCAGTCGTTGACGTGAGGCTCTCTCTGTGATTACAGACTCACAAGCCTCATGATGTCTTGGAGGGAGTTCATCTCCAATGCAAAAAGATACATCTTGCTTTTCACTCCAACTCCTTATTCAGGCTAAAGTGTGAAAGCCTATCTCTCGTAGCTTCTCTATATATCCCACGTCTCTTCATCTCTCTCTCTCTCCCTCTCCTCTCTGTCACATTGTTTATCACGAATTACATAAAGCTGTAGCAGCTTGCCGCTAGGTTCTAGCTGCCGTGGCCAGACAGAGAGAGACAGGGCCCATTCACATGCAGATGTCGCTAGATAAATCCCCATCTTGTTTTGTTGTGGGATGGCTCATTTTGTTCAGGCTCTCCCCCTCTCCCTTCCTTCGCCCGCAGGCTCATTCGCATCCACCCCCTTGTTTGTCTCTCGTTGTTCACAACGTGCCGTGAACGAAAGAAACGCAAAAACGAAATGTGTGGAGGCGGAACAAAAATGTTAATTGGTCGCATGGCACTATATAATCCACCCCTCCACTCTTTCGCTCCCTCCTTCTCTCGTTACCTCTATAGATGACTGATAAATATTTAATTGCAAACGTGAATCTTTATTCTCATAATCCCCCTCTCCCATCCCTTCTGCTTTGAGCTCATCCCTCTGTTCACAACATCCATCTAACAATAGGCCTGACGCAAGAGTCTCTCTCTCTCTCACACCCAAACAAATACATCTCTCTCTCTCTATCTGCCCCCCTTTAAGACACATTCAACTGTGACACAATTCAGAGAAACGAGAGATGGGGATCTACATTTGGTAGTTAAATTAACTCTAGTACTAATGTGTTGTGTACCGTCTCATTGTCACAAAGGTGTCACAAAGATTATCTTCCACACCTCCGCCTGAACCAAGTCTGTCTTTCTTCTACTATACAGGATCTTTGGCTTCCTTTCTCTGCCAGATAGTGCTCCAACTTCCAGTGTTAAACCATAGTGGTAGTTACAACTTCTAATTATTTCATGCCCCTTGGTTGTCTGGGTACGGGACGATGCAAAAGTGTTGGTGGGAGAAGAAGAGAAGAGAGAGAGAGAGAAGACAGAATGAAAAAGAGAGGCGTGCTGGAATGATTGACAGCACCCGTTCCCGTAGGAACTCATTAAGGCTTCTGACTAAAAGCTAGTGGGCACTCTCTCCTCCTCTTCTCTCTCCTCTCCTTTCCTCTTCTCTCTCCTCTTCTCCCTCTCCTCTCCACTATCTCTCCTCTGTCTCCTCTTCTCTCTCCTCTCCTTTCCTCTTCTCTCTCCTCTTCTCCCTCTCCTCTCCACTTATCTCTCCTCTGTCTCCTCTCCTCTGTCTCCTCTCTCCTCTCTCCTTTCCTCTCCTCTCCTCTCCCCTTTCTCCTCTCCTCTCTCCTCTTCTCTCTTCCTCTTTTCCCTCTCTCTCATCTTCTCTTCTCTCTTCTCCTCCATGGTCCTCCTTTTAGACCTAACATTCAGTCAGATAGACAGAGAGAGAGAGAGAGAGAGAGAGAGAGAGAAGAAACGACAGCCTTATCTCTGCAGCAGCACCACCACAGAAAGAAGAGTGAACTGAACACGCTGTGCTCTTTATCTCATCTGATCTGACGCTTGCTTTTAAAACATATTTTTTGGGGGCCTCGTCTTCTCTTTCATTCAGAGTTCCTCTGGAAGGGTTTCTGCACAGACTGTGTTCTTTTTCAGCCCCCTCTGTGACTTTTTGTGCTTGGTCCTTAGTAGTCTCTCTCGGTTTCTCTTTTTTGCTCCCTCTCTCGTTCTCTCTTCTTTCTCTGTTTTGGAGGCAGGGGTAAGGGTTCTGAAAGTCTCTTGAAGTGCTTGGTCCTCTGAGAGAAGTTTAAATAACAACTTCGTGGTACTATAATGAAGTACATAGAGATCGCATGACTGGTGTGAAACTTTCGCTCCCTCGAAAGTTTGGTCTCCTCCATTAACGATATACCATCTTTGACATCAGTGATGTTAACGCAATCTGCTTGTCTGTTCATAATCTCGTGGTAGGCTCATAGAAATTGAACTATATTTCTTTGGGTTGGCATCTCTTCACCAAATGATGTTCAGAATGAAGTTCTGGGCAGAGATTTTCAATAGGTATCAATTATGGTGAACTGCACCACTCGCTCGACCATTGCATTTCCTCACCAACATTGTAAACCACCAGAGAGTGAAAGGTGATGAGACATGCTCTTCTTAGATATATTCCATGTCCAGACATGACACAGTTTCTGACACTGGCAATTATGACCTGCCAATTAAACAGAGAGGGAGAGAGGGATGTGTGCCCCTGAGTTTGTAATCCGCTCTCAAATTAGGCGACCGACAGACAGACCTTCAGAGCATCGGATATGGTTCACCCACTGTTCCTCATTAGACATGTGTCTGTCATGACACAAACACACACACACACACACACACTGGCAGGCACTCGCGCACGAATACACAAACACGCACACGCACACACTCAATCACATAGAGACATTCCTTGTCTGAGGGCCTTGCACAAACTTGGAATTTGTACATTCAAGCAGAACATGGCTTTTTTCCCATTTAAACATCAGCCAATGGATATCTACCTGCTCCAGAAGACATGTCTGAAGGACAGGTGAGTCTTGGGCACCTACGTCCAGAAGACATGTCTGAACGACAGGTGAGTCTTGGGCGCCTACGTCCAGTTAACATGTCTGAAGGACAGGTGAGTCTTGGGCACCTACGTCCAGTGAACATGTCTGAAGGACAGGTGAGTCTTGGGCACCTACGTCCAGTGAACATGTCTGAAGGACAGGTGAGTCTTGGGCACCTACGTCCAGTGAACATGTCTGAAGGACAGGTGAGTCTTGGGCACCTACATCCAGTGATCATGTCTGAAGGACAGGTGAGTCTTGGGCACCTACGTCCAGTGATCATGTCTGAAGGACAGGTGAGTCTTGGGCACCTACATCCAGTGATCATGTCTGAAGGACAGGTGAGTCTTGGGCACCTACGTCCAGTGAACATGTCTGAAGGACAGGTGAGTCTTGGGCACCTACATCCAGTGATCATGTCTGAAGGACAGGTGAGTCTTGGGCACCTACGTCCAGTGATCATGTCTGTGAGATGTTGTAATATGAGAAATGCGGAGGGGTGGTATGAGGAAAACACTTGGAGTTTAGAATGTTGTTGTTGAAACCGTGATTCCCACTATTTACCACTATGTTTGGGCTAGTTTTTAACAGTCTGAAATGAATGGATGATTTGAGCGATCATAAAAAAAGCCACTTTGGTGTCGAGCCAACGGTTAAATAGAGGTGATTCAGAAGAAAGCCGAAGATCAATAGGAGTTTATATCACTCTGCAAATCCCCCTTCGCTTTGTGTCTCTATTTGAAGTCTGAGAGTGAAGCGCTCACTCACTTCATATCAAAGAGCTGTCATCTTCGCAGCGGCTACTGTAGATAATATTATGCTTTAGGTCTTCAGTTACCTTTTCTTCAAGGTTTCTGAGACTGAACTTCAAATACCATAGACTCCACTTTCTCTCTCCCCACTCCAACTTTCTCAAGACGTGTTTGCGTCATAGGAAAGTTGGCACATGCGTGCATGCGGTCGGGCGGTCGGTTTCCGAGGTTAAAGTTGTGTTAAGTCGACTACTCATTGAAGATGAATTAGGAAATGGATCGTCTGAGATCTGACGCTGTCGGCGCAGGATGCTGTTGATGACTCAACGTTGATGTGAAGACTGACACAAGCGGGTTGAAAACATCATCTCGTGGAAGACACTGGCTTGCGTCCCAAATGGAACCCTATTCCCTACATAGTGCACTACTCTTGACCAGAGACCTATGGGCACTGGTAAAAAGTAGTGCTCTATAGGGGAAATATGGTATAATTTGGGACGCGGTCTTAGATTAAGCAGGCCAATGAGAAATTAGCTTCATGAGAAAAGACTGACACTAACCACAGCCAACAACAAAAAACTCCAAGGCCTCTTCAGACGTCATGGCCCGGGCCGCTAACGCAAATAAACAACCGTGTGTGTGTTTGTTTGTTTGAGCGTCAATGTCACCGGGTGCGACCATGGCTCTTGGCTCGAGCCGCCGTCTCCCAGGCCCCAGAATGCCCTCCACCAATCAGATGCTTTCTCTGGCACGCTTCAGGATGACCGCAGAGGAACAAGAAAACAAACACTGGGCAAACAAACCGGGCTCGAGCCGAAGCCACCAACCCTGATGATCCCCTCATAGCAGCAGTAAACTGAGGCAGAAGAGCGGTTCTTAGGCTTTTGTGGGAACGTTTAGATGTGGTCCCCTTTCCTTGCTCCGTACATTCAACCCTAAATCTCCCTATTACTTTATCTTTCTTTCTCCATCTCTCTCGCTCTCTTTCTTTCTTTCCCTCCCCCCTCTTATTGTCTTTCAAACCTTACTCTCTCTCTCCTTTCCCCCTCCATCTCTCTTCCACTCTCACTCTTTCTCCCGATCTCCTCTCTCTCCCCACTCCCTCTCTCTCTCTCTGGGCCCATCTGGGCCGTCTGGTGCGGTGGGGAACGTCCCCCGTCCCTGTCCTCCCTGTCAGGGAAGCTCTGCGGGGCCCCGTGGGTACACAAAGGCAGGATTACTGCAGCTGCCAGTCACGCTAAGATCCTCAGCCAGCTCTCCGAGGGCCCAGCCTAGCGCCCGTGTCCTCCTCAAAGATCCTTGCTGCACCCCGTCACAAAGGGACGTCATTAGACCAAACACAAAAGGGCCCCCCGTCTTCTTATGGTTCTTAGGCAACAACGCAATCAGGAGGCCAAATAGCCTGATTAGGAAAGATAATACTGGTTTGTAAAGTGGGAGTGAAGGCAATGTCATCTGGTGATAATGGGGAGGAGGGAGGACATGTTGGAGGACAGCATGTTGTTAGGTTTTGCATAGAACAGTGTGTGTGTGTGTGTGTGTGTGTGTGTGTGTGTGTGTGTGTGTGTGTGTGTGATGTAGCCAGCAGCATACCACCCTGCATCCCACTGCTGGCTTGCCTCTGAAGCTAAGCAGGGTTGGTCCCTGGACGGGAGACCAGATGCTGCTGGAAGTGGTGTTGGAGGGCAAGTAGGAGGCATTCTTCTGGTAAAAACAAAATATATCCCAATTTACAATTGGCTCATTCATCCCCCCTCCTCTCCCCTGTAACTATACCCCAGGGGAATAGTTGTGTGTTCTCAGTCAACTTACCTGGTAAAATAAGGGTTAAATAAATTAATTCAAATAAAATAATGTGGGTTTTCGTTGGATCTGTTATGAGGTTGTCATGTGTTGTTATGAGGTTGCCATGCGTTTTCTGTATAGTTTGTGAAGGGAGAGATTACTTACAAGTAGTTTTGGTTAGTTGAGACCAAAGTAATTAGACGGTAAACTCGTTAAAAAGCAGAATACAAAAGTTTTTAGGGTAGTGTTCTTTAAGTATCTTTGCCAGATAATTCCATTAAATATTTATTTAATTTAGACTGATTTAGCAATGTCAACATTTTTTTTTTTCATTCAAGAAATTATTATGCACAAGCGAAAATCTAAAATAATTATTTATTAAGCTTTCTTAATTATACATTAAAAAGATTTGTTTTAATTTTAAACTTTCCAAAGAATACCTCAGTTTGTCTTGATGTTAAGGCGCTTTGAAAATACCTCTTTGTCTTTGAAATCATTACATTTGATCTTTAAATTAATTGGAAGAACACAAAAACAAAGTATTCCCCACCCTTTACTCTTGCACTTATCAAACGGTTAGCAATATTCCACAAGGTTCTTCTCCATGTCTGTTCTTCACAGAGCCTCGTCCATTCAAGTCATTGAGAAGAAGCGTGGCCTATGATTTTAGAGTTGGACAGTTGAATCACCAAATCAAATCAATTCAAAGTTTATTTGTCACGTGCGCAGAATACAACAGGTGTAGACCTTACAGTGAAATGTTTACTTACGAGCCCCTAACCGACAGTGCAGCTTCAAAAAATATGGATAAGAATAAGAGATAAAAGTAACAAGTAATTAAAGAGGAGCAGTAAAAAATAACAATATATACAGGGGGGTGCCGGTACAGAGTCAATGTGCGGGGGCACCGGTTAGTTGAGGTAGTACGTACATGTAGGTAGAGTTAATTAAAGTGACTATGCATAGATGACAACAGAGAGTGGCAGTGGTGTGGAGACGGGAGGGTGTGGGGGGGGAAATGTGAATAGTCTGGGTAGCCATTTGACTAGACGTTCAGGAGTCTTTTGGCTTGAGGGTAGAAGCTGTTTAGAAGCCTCTTGGACCTAGACTTGGCGCTCCAGTACCGCTTGCCGTGTGGTAGCAGAGAGAACAGTCTATGACTAGGGTGACTGGAGTCAATTTTCAGGGCCTTCCTCTGACACCGCCTGGTATATAGGTCCTGGATGGCAGGAAGCTTGGCTCCAGCTGTAGAACCTTTTGAGAATCTGAGGACCCACGCCAAACCTTTTCAGTTTCCTGAGGGTGAATAGGTTTTGTTGGGCCCTCTTCACGACTGCCTTGGTGTGCTTGAACCATTAGTTTGCTCCACTGCTCCACTACAGCCCCGTTGATGAGAATGGAGGCGTGCTCGGTACTCTTTTTCCTGTAGTCCACAATCATCTCCTTTGTCTTGATCACGTTGAGGGAGAGGTTGTTGTCCTGGCACCACACAGCCAGGTCTCTGACCTCCTCCCTATAGGCTGTCTCGTTTTTGTCGGTGATCAGGCTTACCACTGTTGTGACATTGGCAAATTGAATGATGGTGTTGGAGTCGTGCCTGGCCATGCAGTCATGAGTGAACAGGGGCCCCAGTGTTGAGGATCAGCGTGGCAGATGTGTTGTTACCTACCCTTACCACCTGGGGGCGGGCTGTCAGGAAGTCCAGGATCCAGTTGCAGAGGGAGGTGTTTAGTCCCAGGGTCCTTAGCTTATTGATGAGCTTTGAGGGCACTATGGTGTTGAACGCTGAGCTGTAGTCAATGAATAGTGTTCTCACATAGGTGTTCCTTTTGTCCAGGTGGGAAAGGGCAGTGTGGAGTGCAATAGACATTGCATCATCTGTGGATCTGTTGGGGCAGTATGCAAATTGGAGTGGGTCTAGGGTTTCTGGGATGAAGGTGTTGATGTGAGCCATGACTAGCCTTTCAAAGTACTTTGTGGCTACAGACGTGAGTGCTACGGGTCGGTAGTCATTTAGGCAGGTTACTTTAGTGTTCTTGGGCACAGGCCCTATGGTGGTCTGCTTGAAACATGTTGGTATTACAGACTAGGACAGGGAGAGGTTGAAAATGTCAGTGAAGACACTTGCTAGTTGGTCAGCGCATGCTCGCAGTACACGTCCTGGTAATCCGCCTGGCCCTGCAGCCTTGTGAATGTTGACCTGTTGAAAGGTCTTACTCACATCTGTTGCGGAGAGCGTGATCACACAGTCTTCCGGTACAGCTGGTGCTCTCATGCATGTTTCAGTGTTATTTGCCTCGAAGCAAGCATAGTAGTTTAGCTCGTCCGGTACACTCGTGTCACTGGGCAGCTCTCAGCTGTGCTTCCCTTTGTAGTCTGTAATGGTTTGCAGGCCCTGACACATCCGACGAGCGTCAGAGCCGGTGTAGTACGACTCGATCTTAGTCCTGTAGACAGAATCATGTTGGTTTGTGTTCGTCCCTGGAACCAAAAAGGGTTCTGCTATGGGAACACCCAAAGAACCCTTTTGGAACACACACACACACACACACACACACACACACACACACACACACACACACACACACACACACACACACACACACACACACACACACACACACACACACACACACACACACACACACACACACACACACACACACACACTCACTCCACTTTGGGGCGGTCAGCTACAGATGTAGAATCTTAATTTGAATCACCCTGTTGCAGGAGAATCAAATCAAGCTTTATTTTTACAGCACATTTCAGACATGGAATGCAACGTAATATGCTTCACAGGTAAAAACAAATACAAATAAAAGCTGAAATATTTACTACACAACAAACAAAAGAATGACAAAAAGGGAAAGCAAAGCTAAAAATATGTTTTAAGACCTCTTATAAATATGCCCACAGTTTTGGCCGCTCTCAGGTTCTCTGGCAGGCTTTTCCAGAGGCGGGGGGCATAATAACTAAAGGCTGCCTCTCCATGCCTCTTGGTCCTAGGCTTTGGGATGCAATGCAGGAAATGTAAAACTTGTAGTGTATTTGAGGTTTAAAAGACTTTTGAAGTTTGTAATTTCCACTTACAAACCAGATTTCCCCTTCAGAAAAATGTATCAAACCTACAAAAATGTCCATTATAATCAACATAATAATTCACATATCCTGTTGCTGCAGGATTATTTTCCTGCTGTATCAAACTGGCTCAAATTAAGATCCTACATCTGTAGACCTCTGATTCCATAGCAATAGTTAGGCAGAGGAATATAAACTCAGTTGTAGACAGTTAATTGGGTACACCACCCCATTCACGAAAATAGTTCACTCCTAAAGACAGTGAGTCACATGGCCATGGCTTGCTATATAAAGCAGGCAGACAGGCATCGAGGCATTCAGTTACTGTTCGGTTGAACGTTAGAATGGGGAAAAACAAGTGACCTAAGCGACTTTGAGCGTAGCATGATAGTCGGTGCCAGGCGTGCCGGTTCCGGTACCTCAGAAACGTTCAGGCTTTTCACGCATGACAGCGTCTAGGGTTTACAGAGAATGGTTCGACAAACAAAAAACCTCCAGTCAGTGGCAGTCGTGTGGGTGAAAACATCTTGTTGATGAGAGAGGTTGAAGGAGAATGGCAAGAATAATGCAAGCTAACAGGCGGGCGATAAACAGGCCAATGACAGCGCAGTAGAACAGTGGTGCGCAGAACGGCATCTCGGAACCCACAACTCGTCGGTTCCTGTCACAGATGGGCTATTGCAGCAGACAACCACACCGGGTTCCACCGCTATCAGCTAAAAACAAGAAGAAGCAGCTCCAGTGGGCACGCGATCACCAACACTGGCCAATTGAGGAGTGGAAAAAAATTGCCCCATCCGATAAATCCTGGTTCCCTTTGCGTCATGCTGATGGGAGAGTCAGGATTTGGCGTAAGCAGCATGAGTCCATGGCCACATCCTGCCTGGTGTCAGCAGTGTAGGCTGGTAGCGGTTGTGTAATGGTGTGGGGAATGTTTTCCTGGCACACATTAGGTCCCTTGATACCAATCGAGCAACGTTTACATGCCTCGAAGAGGTCAGGCTGTTCTGGAGGCAAAGGAGGGTCCGACCCGCTACTAGAAGGGTGTACCTAATAACCTGGCCACCGAGTGTGTTTTTTACTTTTACAGGAACTTAATTAAAGTGCTAATCTATAGCTCCTCTATCGCACGCCAGGCTGCTCCTCCTACCTTCGTGAATCTACACGCCCAGAATGCAACGGAATAAAGATCAAAGAGTCAACTAGATTGGTGTTTCCGTCAATACTCCTCAGTTATCCGTTTCTCTGGTTAGGATCCAGGGGGAATCTCTCTGACTGGATGTTATGTCTCCTGCTTCATGTCTCCTGTGTGAACACACTCGAACATGCACACACACACTGTCCATTCCACGGCGAGCCAATTCCGACACAATCTAACAGAGTAGATGTGAGTGCTCTAAGATTCTCCTCTTCCTCCCTTATTCTCCTCTTCCTCCCTTCTTCTCCTCTTCCTCCCTTCTCCTCCTTTCTCCTCCTCCTCCCTTCTTCTCTTCCTCCCTTCTCCTCTTCCTCTCTTCTTCTCCTCTTCCTTCCTTCCTTCTTCTCCTCTTTGTTTTCTTCCTTCTTATCCTTGAATATCTTTGTCCTCATGGAGGTTCCATTGTATTTTCAGTAACCAGACAGATTACTGCGTTCACCAAAATTGTGGTCCTCCGTCTCAGTCTGAAATGGTTTTGATTAGGTGCCTGTAACTGGTGAAATATGAACATCTCACAAGCCCAGAATAACTATCTCACCAGAGTTGGACTGTTAAAACCGCATTGGCACGTTTGTGTATTTATGAGTTTTGTCTAGGAGACTTTTCCATATCAATTTTTATAATTGACTGGGGGAGCCCTTAAAACCTGAGAAGCACTCTTTAAAGGGGTAGGATTAAAGGGGTGAGCGATATAAAAATGATGCTCAAAGGCTTGGTAAAGAAAGAAGGGGAATGCCTTTAAAGTCTCCAAGTCTGAACCACTGGCAGTCCACAAAGAGAAGAAACATTCACGTGTTTTATGTCGGGGGACTTTGGCTCTTTTTGTCTGAGGAAACTAGTGAGTGCTTTGAATCCGGCCTCTGGAGAATTGTCCACTGTTAAATCATCGACTAGGTTCTCTTTTTTTCTCTTTCGAGGAATCTCTCTCTGTCTACACTGAATGGGCCCTTCTCAGGCATATCAAACGAAGACTGACTAAATTGGACAAAGATGAAAACACAAGTAGGGAAATCGTTTATGAGGTGGACGCCAAGACAGAGTGACGACATAACCGTCTTGAAGAGCATGTGCAGTTAGTTACACAGGACCACCCGTCTATAGACTCAGTCCCATTTCATCACTGCCTGACTGTATTTATTTACCCATAAGCCTCTTCTTCAGTGGTCGAAGTAGACGCGGTTAAAAAAAAGAATCTTCAATAAATATTTACAGAATGCAGAATGCGTCGAGATTCCATGAAAGCGAGACGCTGGCCACATCTCACTCTCAGGGGGGATTTGTGAGTCGGCTTTAGAAGGCAGATGGCTCGGCAAGGCGAGAGAAGGAAAGAGAAGACTGTATTTCTATTTGGCACAGGATATTCTATGGGACCTGACCAGGATTGGATCGTTGGTTCGGTTGGGACCGAGGGGGAACTTGGGCGAGGAAGGTGAGGAGAAGGGTTAGGACATTTCTCTTGGCCAGGGGTTCAGGTGTTTTCCTGGCTAGCTTACAATCATACCCTGTCCCACACACACACACAGAAATATCACCTGTGACTGATCGCCTGGACCTCAAAGGGAGCAGGGAGGGAAAACATGACATTCTCAGTTTAGAGTCTGCCCAGAAACCAATCCCATGCAGCCACACAGAGACTGGAGTTGCCTTTGATCTCCTCAGACCCAGACCCAGAACCAACACAAACAAAACAGACACACACACAAATGTGTGCAAGGACTCACACACAGACGCAAATAGACGAATGCACACACACACACACACACACACACACACACACACACACACACACACACACACACACACACACACACACACACACACACACACACACACACACACACACACACACACACACACACACACACACACACACACACACACACACACACACACACACACACACACACACACACACACACACACACACACGCAGTCACCCCCCCCATTCCCAGCCACCCAATGGTGGACCATACCATACTTTTTCACTCGAACGGATCGTAAAAAAACTATTATTAGGAGCTATAAAAGTTCATGATTTTATAAAAATAACAATAGAACAGATAGATATAAATCTGATATGGGGATGGGGGAAAAGTGTGTGTATTAGTAATAATCACTTTTTATTAAGATAATTAAAAGTAATTACCGCATCAGTAAATCACAGAATCGCAGTCGTCTTGTCTATCCAAGAACATGGGCCATTCTTTTACTGCTCCACTCTAGGCCAAGAAGAACTGACTCGCACGTCAGCATCCCTTCATGTTAGAGGAGAGAGGGAGGGAGAGAGGAAGGGAGAGAGAGAAATCCACGGAGACAGAGGGGGAGAGGGAGTGAGGGAGAGAGGGAGGGAGAGAGAGAAATCCACTGAGACAGAGGGGGAGAGGGAGAGAGGGAGAGAGGGAGGGAGAGAGAGAAATCGACAGAGACAGAGGGGGAGAGGGGGAGAGGGAGAGAGACGGTACTGGAGGAAGAAAAAGCATCAGAAGTACAACAGAAAAGGGAAGAAAGGGAGTGTGAGTCGCCTCACTCCGAGCGAAACACCACCGAACGAGGCCCGAGAAAACATCTGATGCTATTTAAATACAACAAAGCGGCGGAGCCAGGGTGCCTAACTAAACCTGTCAAATTGGCAGCATGTGTCTGGAAATGCTTTTCCTCTCTAACAACTCTAAGGATTTCAGGAGATTCCTCACAAGAGGGGGGAGATAGGGAGGTGGGAAGAGAGAGAGAAAGGGGGAGGGAGAGAGAGAAAAATATACACTCGTAGAGAGAAGGGTTCCAAAAGGGTTCTTCAGCTGTTCTTCAGAACCCTTTTTGGTTCAAGGTAGAACTCTTTTGGGTTCCATGTAGAACCCTCTGGAGAAGGGATTCTACCTGGAATCAAACAGGTTTATCAAAGGGTTCTCCTATGGGGATAGCTGAAGAACACTTTTAGGTTCTAGATAGATTGAGAGAGAGAGAGTGATTGTAATGTTTACTCTTAATTTGTATTGTTTATTTAACTTTTGTTTAATATCTATTTAACTTGCTTTGGCAATGTAAACACATGTTTCCTATGCCAATAAAGCCCTTAGAGAGAGAGAAAGAGAGAGATACACAGAGACATAGATATAGAGACATAGATACAGAGACACAGAGACATAGATATAGATACACAGAGACATAGATATAGAGACACAGAGACAAAGATATAGAGACACAGAGACATAGATATAGATACACAGATATAGATACACAGAGACACAGATATAGATACACAGATACACAGATGTAGAGACACAGAGAAACAGATATAGATACACAGAAACATAGATATAGAGACACAGAGACATAGATATAGAGACACAGATATACAGATATGGATACACATATATAGATACACAGAGACACAGATATAAATACACAGAGACACAGATATAGATACACAGAGACACAGATTTACTGTAGATACACAGAGACACAGATATAAATACACAGAGACACAGATTTACTGTAGATACACAGAGACACAGATAAAAATACACAAAAACACAGATATAAATACACAGAGACACAGATATAGATACACAGAGACACAGATTTAGATACACAGAGACAGACAGAGAGTACAGAGTGGCGGAATACCTGACCACCGTGACTGACTGTCACGCCCTGGCCTTAGTATTCTTTGTTTTCTTTATTATTTTAGTTAGGTCAGGGTGTGACATGGGGAATGTTTGTGTTTTATCAGTTTTGGGTGGTTATATGGTAAAGGGGGTGTTGGGTGTAGTGTATGGGTTTGTGTTGAGTGTATGTGTCTAGCTGTGTCTATGTTGGTGTAGTTGTCTAGGAGAGTCTATGGTTGCCTGAATGGGTTCCCAATTAGAGACAGCTGATTTCTGTTGTCTCTGATTGGGAGCCATATTTAAGGTAACCATAGGCTTTCGTTTGATGTGGGTAATTGTCTATGTTATACGTTTGTAGCCTGTATGTGCACTACGTTCATAGCTTCACGTATCGGCTGGGCTAGATTGAGCGTTGAGCCGTATGTCATGAAGCCGGCCCAACGCATCTGGTCACCAGTGCGTCTCCTCGGGCCGGCGTACATGGCACCAGCCTTACGCATGGTGCCCCCGGTTCGCCTACATAGCCCGGTGCGGGTTATTTCACCTCCCCGCACTGGTCAGGCGACGGGGAGCATACAACCAGGTAAGGTTGGGCAGGCTCAGCGCTCAAGGGAGCCAGTACGCATGCACGGTCCGGTATTTCCGGCGCCACCTCCCCGCCCCTACCCAGTACCACCAGTGCCTCCTCCACGCACTAGCCCTATGGTGCGTGTCTCCAGCCCTTTACCACCAGTGCATAAACCACACTCCAAGCCTCCTGTGTGTCCCCAGAGTCCTGTGTGTCCTGTTGCTGCTCCCCGCACTAGCCCTGAGATGCGTGTCCCCAGTCCGGTACCACCAGTTCCAGCACCACACACTAGGCCTAATGTGCGCTCCCAGGGTCCAGTATGCCCTGTTCCTTCTCCCCGCACTAGCCCTGAGATGCGTGTCCCCAGCCCGGTACCACCAGTTCCGGCACCACGCACCAGGCCTACAGTGCGCCTCAGCCGGCAAGAGTCTGCCGTCTGCACAGCGATGCCTGAACTGCCCGTCTACCCAGCGCCATCTGAGCCATCCGTCTACCCAGCGCCATCTGAGCCATCCGTCTACCCAGCGCCATCTGAGCCATCCGTCTACCCAGCGCCATCTGAGCCATCCGTCTGCCCCGAGCCATTAGAGCCGCCAGTCTGTCCCGAGCCATCAGAGCCGTTCGTCAGTCAGGAGCCGCTAGAGCCATTCGTCAGACAGGATCTGCCAGAGCCGCCAACCAGACAGGATCTGCCAGAGCCGCCAACCAGACAGGATCTGCCAGAGCCGCCAACCAGACAGGATCTGCCAGATCCGCCAGCCAGCCATGTGCAGCCAGATCCGCCAGCAGACCATGTGCAGCCAGATCCGTCAGCCAGCCATGAGCAGCCAGATCCGTCAGCCAGCCATGAGCAGCCAGATCCGTCAGCCAGCCATGAGCAGCCAGATCCGTCAGCCAGCCATGAGCAGCCAGATCCGTCAGCCAGCCATGAGCAGCCAGATCCGTCAGCCAGCCATGAGCAGCCAGATCCGTCAGCCAGCCATGAGAAGCCAGATCCGTCAGCCAGCCATGAGCAGCCAGATCCGTCAGCCAGCCATGAGCAGCCAGATCCGTCAGCCAGCCATGAGCAGCCAGATCCGTCAGCCAGCCATGAGCAGCCAGATCCGTCAGCCAGCCATGGGCCGTCCCTCAGTCCGGAGCTGCCGTCCCTCAGTCCGAAGCTGCAGTCCTTCAGTCCGGAGCTGCCGTTCCTCAGTCCGGAGCTGCCCCTTATCCTGGTGCTGCCCCTTATCCTGGTGCTCTCCCTTATCCTGGTGCTGCCCCTTACCCTGGTGCTGCCCCTTACCCTGGTACTGCCCCTTAGTCCGGAGCTGCCCCTTAGTCCGGAGCTGCCCCTTAGTCCGGAGCTGCCCCTTAG
>NW_026601089.1:50000-78465 GCF_029448725.1 Salvelinus fontinalis
TGAAAACAACCTTGAAGGTCATAACACATAATACATCAACATTATAATTACATTGAAAAGATATGGTTATGTTGTGTTTTGGTGATTAAGCCACTGTTCTCATTACATTTCACAATAAACGTACATGTTGAATCAATGGTTGTGTGGTGAGAGATGTTTACAATCCAAATGAATGCACCATGACAGGTTTTGAATGAAAGACTGGCTGTGTTACAAGTGTGACCATTTTGGTGCTGTGAAAATGTACCACATACTTGTGAAAATAGCACCAAAGCCATAATAAAAACTGCAGTACATGACACTATAAACATTTCAGGAACCCTGAACTTATCAGCAGTTGTTAGTCAGACTATTTGGTACTTTCACCCATGTAAGTTTGGCCTTGGAGGCTATAAACGGAGCTAGACAAGGAAAGGGTTAAAAGCTGTCCATATGCCTCCCGGGTGGCGCAGTGGTCTAGGGCACTGCATCGCAGTGCTAACTGCGCCACCAGAGTCTCCGGGTTCGCGCCCAGGCTCTGTCGCAGCCGGCCGCGACCGGGAGGTCCGTGGGGGGACGCACAATTGGCATAGCGTCGTCCGGGGTAGGGAGGGTTTGGCCGGTAGGGATATCCTTGTCTCATCGCGCTCCAGCGACTCCTGTGGCGGGCCGGGTGCAGTGCGCGCCAGCCAAGGGGGCCAGGTACACGGTGTTTCCTCCGACACATTGGTGCGGCTGGCTTCCGGGTTGGAGGCGCGCTGTGTTAAGAAGCAGTACGGCTGGTTGGGTTGTGCTTCGGAGGACGTATGGCTTTCGACCTTCGTCTCTCCCGAGCCCGTACAGGAGTTGTAGCGATGAGACAATGTAGTAATTACTAGCGATTGGATACCACGAAAAAATTGGGGAGAAAATGGGATAAAAAAAAAAGTTATAATAAAAAATAAAAAAAAGCTGTCCATATGAGCCATACAACCTTGCCAAGCTCTGCTGATATGCATACAGTACACTCCTCCAAGCTCGCATTATCCCACTGCTGTGAAGGCCTAGTGTACTGTAGTGTAGTGCCCCACCTGGGTGAAGTTAGTAGGTAAATACCCTCTCTCTCTCTCGCAGCCAGCCAGGTCCCTTGTTCCTCTCACAGCACCTGGGTCAACCAAGTGTTAATCTGCCTATTCGTCTTCACAAGTGACAGGGGGATAATGCTCCGTGCCGTGTGTGTGGGAGTATGTGTCAGAGAGAGAGAGAGAAAGAAAGTGTGTGTGTGTGTGTGTGTGTGTGTGTGTGTGTGTGTGTGTGTGTGTGTGTGTGTGTGTGTGTGTGTGTGTGTGTGCGTGTACGTGTGCGTGTACTGTGCGTGTGTGTGTGTGTGTGTGTGTGTGTGTGTGTGTGTGTGTGTGTGTGTGTGTGTGTGTGTGTGTGTGTGTGTGTGTGTGTGTGTGTGTGTGACAGAGAAAGCGGGAAAGTGTATGTGTGTGTGTGTGTGTGTGTGCGTGTACGTGTGCGTGTGCGTGTGTGTGTGTGTGTGTTTGTGCGTGCCTGCGTAGGCCAGTCTGAGCGAAGGTGCTTTTTGAAGCCTGGAGAACGTAACCCAATACCGTCTGGCCTGGGAGAGCGGGCCAAGACAGAGGGGAGAAGGAGTGATCCTTACATACCTCTCTCTCCAGGAGAAAGCTTACTCAGTGTCTCTCTGTGTTATGCATCACAGATTGCTGACTGGAGAGGTGGAGTCTCGGGCTAGCTGAAGTCGATCATTGGCTATCTGTGTGGATGAAAGAATAGGGGGTTGGTTTTGTTTTATTTCTGTTCACTACAGATCTGTCTTGTGTGTATGATCAGTTTTTAAAATGCAACAACATATTTCACATATAGACACATATCATAATAAGGTGTTGGTATGAGTGTGTGAAAATCCTGGTGTACTGTACATACGTGTGTGTGTGTGTGTGTGTGTGTGTGTGTGTGTGTGTGTGTGTGTGTGTGTGTGTGTGTGTGTGTGTGTGTGTGTGTGTGTGTGTGTGTGTGTGTGTGTGTGTGTGTGTGTGTGTGTGTCCGCATGTTCCTGTGAAAACACTTCACTTTGGATACCACTTTGGGTTATTTCAAGGTACACCCATCTCACAAATCAAAGTCCTCCCGAAAAATATATGCATTTCATGACAAATTCCCCAACCATTCCCTCCCACCCTCCTTCCCCTGCTCTCCCTCTCCTTCAAGGGGATAATTTAATTTTAATAACAGCGTGTCTCTCAGGCAGCCTCCTGCCTGTGTCTACCATAAATCACCAGCTCACAAGTCTGTTCCTCTCCCCTCGCCTCCCGCCCACCGCCCCCCATACCCCCAAGACACTTTCCTCAACTTCAAGAACATCCACTTGTCTTCAGTCTCACCAATCAAAGAGGAGCACAGAGGACCTCCCCTCCGTTTTGATTTCTTTACTGTTGATAAATGGGGCTCCTTCACTTTAAAATCTTTAATTGCACGTCTCTTTTCATCTTAATTTGATGTTTGCTTCCTGTCTTTTACTTTGGAGATGGCTGCGAGCGTAGAGCTATAATTTATAGATCACGGGGAGTTGTCATAAGTGCAGCAGGTGGAATCTAGGAGGGCCAGCATTCTAGTCCAGTGCCAACATTCTATAACGGTTAGGAGAGAAGAGGATGTGGAGGCCCCCAGTAGAGGTGACATGCAGTCTGAGATAAGTCATCAAACTAACCAAAATCATCCTAAAGGTTGTTTTTTCAATATACTTTAATTATATTATTGCAATTTATTCTGGACTTTAGATGTGAAACGACGGAAGAATTTTTTGAAGAAACGCTTTCTGGCGCAGCAATGCTACCGTGCTAGCTAACCAAAGAGGGGAATCCTTCGTTCTGGAACCCAACTAAAGACTCTACTGGACATTGGACCCCGTTACAACATTCTGATGGAGTACCAAGAAAGATAAGACCCAATTTGGGATGCTTTTTCATATATATGTCGAACTGTTGAATGCTAACGCTGCTAACTATGCTAGGCTAGCGCTTGACTAGAATCAATGCTGCCTTATGCTAGCTTATGATGTTAGCTAATATAACGATATATTGTGTTTTCGCTGTAAAACACTTCAAAAATCGGAAATGTTGTCTGTATTCACAAGATATCTGTCTTTCATTAGTTATCCACCATATGTTTTTCTGAAATGTTTTATGAGGTGTAATTAGTAGCCGACGTTGGTGTATGTATTTTCTCTGGCTACTCCCGGCTGGATTCAGACTCTAGCTATGTGTTAGCATTTTTGGGTAGCATCAATGTAAAACAGATTTATAGCTAAAATATGCACTTTTTATGAACAAAACATAGATTTATTGTGTAACATGTTATATGACTGTCATCTGAGGTCGTTTTTTCTGGGCTCTTTAGGTTGGTTTTAGTTTATTTCGGTTGGTTGTGCATGCTACTTCAATCATAATTCATACTTCATAATCATAATTCATACGTGTCTGTCCACTTTTGTATTTGGTGGTGAGCTAACATAAATATATGTGGTGTTTTCTCTGTAAAACATTTAAAAAATCGGACATGTTGGCTGGATTGACAAGATGTTTATCTTTCAAATGCTGTATTGGACTTGTTAATGTGTAAAAGTTAAATATTTTTAAAAAATAGATTTTGAATTTCGCGCTCTGCAGCTGTTGTCATTTTTGGTCCGAGGTCGGGCTTGCACCCCAAACAGGTTAATACTTCGCACTCGTTTTAAGGTGATACACACAGTCATGCGAATGTGTGCACACATACAAACACACACATGCACGCAAACACACACTAATGATTATGGGTAATTTCTCTTTGAAGTGTCTTCCTTGAAATTAAAATGAAAATAAATGAGATAATAATAGATTTAATGAAAACCTTGACTGATTACTGTTAATCAGTGTTTTTCCATAGTTGACAAGCCAGTATTTTGTCTAACACAATACAAATGATTATTATTCAGAACACTGAGAACACTGATAAATCCAGCTACCCACAAAATGTGCATATATGGCACATAAAAAATAATGGTCACATACACCAGATAGGTGCAGTGAAATGTGTTGTTTTACAGCGTCAGCCATAGTAGTACGGCACACCTGGAGCAAATTAGAGTTAAGTGCCTTGCTCAAGGGCACATCAACAGATTTTCACCTTGGGTCGCCTTGGGTATTCAAACCAGCGACCTTACTGTTACTGGCCCAACGCCGTAACCTAGGCTACCTGCCACTCCTATTATTATTATTATAACCTCTAGTAATGGCAGTGGTGGAAAAAGTAACCACATTTTCATGCTTGAGTAAAAGCACAGATACCTTAATTGAAAGTTACTTAAGTAAAAGGGAATGTCCGCCATTAAAATACTACTTGAGTAAAAGTCTAAAAGTATCAAAAGTAAATGTAATTGCTAAAATATACTTATGTATCAAAAGTAAAAGTATAAATCATTTAAAATACCTTATATTAAGCAAAGCAGATGGCACCATTTTCCGAATGGATAGCCAGGGGCACACTCCAACACACCATATTTACAAATGATGCATTTGTGTTTAGTGAGTCAATCAGATCAGAGGCAGTAGGGATGACCACCTGTTCTCTTGATAAGTGCGTGAATTTGACAATTTTCCTGTCCTGCTAAGCATTCAAAATGTAACGAGTACTTTTGGTTGTCAGAGAAAATGTACGGAGTAAAAAGTACAATATTTTCTTGAGTAATATAGTGAAGTAAAAGTATAAAAAGCAAAGTACAGATACTCCAAAAAACGACTTAAGTAGTACTTTAAAGTATTTTTTTACTTTCCACCACTGAGTAATGGAAAAAACCTACAATTTATCAGCAAATCAAAATCTGAAACCTGATTCCTCATCAATATAAGTAATACACCAGCCTGCGCTCTCATCATCTCACCATGCAAACACTCACATTGAATGAAATGATTACTAATCTCCCCCAGATTAAAAACATATCTCCTGCTCAGATTAGAAATTCAAACATAGATGTGGATAGATACGATATATATATATAGTGTATATATATATTTATATATATAGTGTATATCAGTGTATATATATATATATATATATATATATATATACACACTGAACAAAAATATAAACGCAACATGTAATGTGTTGGTCCCATGTTTCATGAGCTGAAATAAAATATCCCAGAAATGTTGTGTACAAATTTGTTTATATCACTGTTTGTGAGTATTTCTCCTTTGTCAAGATAATCCATCCACCTGACAGGTGTGGCATATCAAGGAGCTGATTAAAGAGTATGATCGTTACACAGGTGCATCTTGTGCCGGGGAAAATAAAAGGCCACTCTAAAATGTACAGTTTTGTCACACAACACAATGCCACAGATGTCTCAAGTTTTGAGGGCCAATGAATTTATTTAAATTGACTGATTTCCTTAACTCAATAACTCATTTCCTGTAACTCGGTAAAATCTTTGAAATTGTTTCATGTTACGTTTATATTTTTGTTCAGTATATATTCCTGGTCCTCCTCCCTTCATTGTATGGCAGCAGGTAGACTAGCAGTTAGAAAGTTGTGCCAGTAATTGAAAGGTTGATGGTTCGAGTCCCTGAGCTGACAAGGCTCTGTCGATGTGCCCTTGAGCAAGGTACTTAACTCTAATTGTTCTGGATAACAGCGTCTGCTAAATGACGTAAATGTTATATATAATATTATTATAGAACATATTAAATGCAGTAGCCCCAGCGTGAGAGACAACTAGATTCAGGTCACAACACAGCAGGAAGGCTTCCGTTTCATCTGAGATCCAGAGGGGTCACTCGTATGACCTCATTAGGAGAGAAATGCTAATGTTTCTCTTCTCTTTTACCTCCCTCCTCTTTCGCCTGCTGTTTTTAAACATTCAGCCTGAAATAGGGTGAAGCGCCTCAATGGATGCTGTTGTCGAGTGTGAAGTGTGTGTGAAATGTGTTGGTGACAGCGTGTGTGTGTGTGTGTGTGTGTGTCAGAGGAGGCTGGTGGGAGAAGCTATTGGAGTGTGGACTCATTGTAATGGCTGGCATGCAGTAAATGGAACGGTATCAAACACATCAAACTTTAATTCCATTCCAGTCAATACAATGAGCCCGTCCTCCTATAGCTCCTCCCACCAGCCTCCTTTGGTGAGTGTGTGTGTCTGTGTCTGTGTGTGTGTGTGTGTGTGTGTGTGTGTGTGTGTGTGTGTGTGTGTGTGTGTGTGTGTGTGTGTGTGTGTGTGTGTGTGTGTGTGTGTGTGTGTGTGTGTGTGTGTGTGTGTGTGTGTGTGTGTTGGTGACAGCATCATGACACGTCAATGTTAGCCAATAGAGGATGATGCTTTTCTCTCTGCCTTGTTAGCAAGACGTGGCGGTGTCCCTATAATTGCCTATCCATTTCTTTACATTTATATTTAATAGAGAGTGTTCTGCAATCTTTGATCTGAATAGGATTTCCGTTCCCTTATAGCTTTTGCGAGAGTGATAGTGAACTCTATTTTGGGACCAAACAATTGAGGAGCCCTCTTCAATGCACTCAGCACTCAGGAGGCCATGATCCTCCAGTGGCCTTTCATCATAGCCAAGAGAGCATCCCTGTAATGGCAGGTCCACAGGTGGCTCATACCTAGGCCATCCACTCCCTTTCCATTTCTCAATTCAATTCAAATGGCTTTATTGCCATGGGAAACATATGTTTACATTGCCAAAGCAAGTGAAATAGATAAAACACAACTGAAATAAACAATAAAAAATGAACAGTAAACATTACACTCACAAAAGTTTCGCTCTCTCCTTCCATCTCTCTCTCTCTCTCCCTCTCTCTCTCTCTCTCTCTCTCTCTCTCTCTCTCTCTCTCTCTCTCTTTCCATCTCTCTCTCCCTCTCTCTCTCCCTCTCCCTCTCCCTCTCCCTCTCTCCAGATACTGTTCTTTCCTTTCCATTGGCTACTGGATGATCCTCTCTACCCTTTATGCACCAATAACTTGTTTATGGTGCAGTGCCAAGCATCTGACATTAGTGGTAAGAAAGTGATGCTGGTATCATTGGTGATATTGAACTAAACTGATTGAGTACAATTAAAAAATGATTGAGTACAATTAAATAGTGAAGCAGTGCATTTTAGGCAACATCTAAAACATTCAACTTTGATATCAGTTCAGACTTGTATTATATGTCCTCATATGACCACCATTTGTTTGATTGTGGACAATACATTTAGAATTTCACTATAGAAAAATAACGCTCTTTTTTTATGCATCTTCATAGGATCTCAACAATTCATATTTTAATGTCGGCAGAGAATTAGAAAATTGTGGAAAGGCTGATTTAAAATGGGAAAAAATCTAATTGCACATGGCAGGCAGGCCTATTCCAAAAAATAAATCCATCATTCTCTTTGGCAGTGGTTCACGCCAGGATATGAACATTTTCGGTTAAAAGTTAGGGGATTTTTTGGGACAAACTAATAGAATTAAAGAACCGTATTCTATAAGGAAGTAGAACCGGCAATTTCTAAGGAATGCAGAGCGGGGAAAGAGAGACAGATGATTGTAAACACGGAAATTCACAGGGTTTCAAACAAGAAATAAAACGTTAGTGGATTTTTAATGAAAGGTTTGGTTGTATTCAGGTCTGTCTGTATGTGTGAAATCTTTCTAATTAACTCACTATGTGTCCGTGTGTATGTGTGTGTGTGTGTGTGTGTTTTCCGCTATACGCTGGAATGCGGCCAGTCTTGGCTCTTTCGAATCCACACTCCGTTCCAAATACAAAGCCTTTGATCTGTTTCGCTGTCTCCTTACCCGGAAGAGAACTCTTGCCTTCTCTCTCAGCTGGGATGAACGCACACGTGGAAATATTGGCCCGGTTCCAGACTCATACCAAATTTAGTCACACAAAGGCGAAGGGAGCGCGAGGGGGGAAACCCGGGATGAAAGAGCCAGCCGCCAGAAAGATCAAAGGATGCTGCGGCTCCGCCCGCTAACCCCACCTCCGTGCTTTATAAAGATCTGCCTTCTACTCCAAAGTTATTCTCACGCAATCTCTCCACACACCAGCGAGCCGCAGCAGCAACACATGACTTTATGTTTTTCTTCTTCTTCTCTCTTTCTTGTTTTGTTTTCTCATTAAACATTTCCGACTCGAAGAAGCCCCATGTTATTAATTTGCTTTATACAACTCTGAGCTGTTGTTTGAAATATAAAGGCTACTGCGCAAACTGTAAAAATAACGATTCAAAACAATCAGATTGCCTGCTGGCTGTGTATTGAAACATTGTGGCTGAGTTATGCCCTATGCAATACATCATGTTCACGAGTAGTATGCATTATATTTCTATCCAGACACTGCAACATTTCTCCATCGTCCAGTGAAATAAAATCTCGACATACTTTGCAGTCTACTTACAGACCGCTGTTTCTCCTCTGAACAACATCACGGTTAAAGCTACTGCAAAATATACAAAAGAGAATATCACCATGATGGTTCAATTGGCTAAATGTGTTACGGGACAATCTATTCAACTCAAAGTAAAGGGGAAATAGTTGTCTTGTTTTATGACTAGGCGAAAATATTGTTTTGTTGATTGGAAAATCTCATATGAGATAACATTATGTAACATATTTTAAATGTACTATTAGGTTCCAAGTAATTGAAAGAACATCCGACAACAATGGACCCTAATTTAGCCAAATTAGTCGATTTTCTATCAATTATGCACGCCCTCTCACTTACCGCTCTGATTAGTGGACCAAAGACAAACGTTTGGTTTATCAAAGTACTTTAAAATACCAATTGACAACTTTAGGAAATAGCCGAGGCTACTATATGGGCTATTTTTGCGCGCGCAAACAAACAAACCAATGGTACTATTGATTCGGCTGTAACATTCTTTGTGCCAACATGCTTTTTAAAATCATGGATTCAGGAACGTTTGCGCACGAATTAAACCACCTTAAAATACACATAGTATTAAATATATAGGCTGTTTATGATATACATGGGCTCCCTAGAACGTTTAAAAAGTAGGAGAAAGGTGATGCATTGCCATGTCATTTGAATTAGTTATCCTCAATCACATAGTCCACAGTGGTCACCATCCCCAACAGTATTTCTGAGTATCCAAACGTCACCCTTTGCTCTTTGTTGTTGTTTTAACGTCATAGTAGTGAATCTGTCTATTATAGCCTCTTAGGCCCTACTCTATCATATGCATAGGCGTCAGCTTCATCACTGCTTCGACCCGCCCCCACTCCTTCCCTGTCTACCCATTTGTTGTGAGCTACAGTATGTATAAATCTCCGTACCCCTCGCTCTCTTAGGAGTATCAATCGGTGTGGTGTCAATCACAGCGGCGGCTCCCCTTTCATCTCGATCCTCCCAGTCGCTGCGAGAGAGAAGGCAGAGAGAGGAGACAGAGGACGGGAAAGGAGAGCTACATTACTTACGGAGCGGTGCTCCAGTTTGAAAGTCGGTCCACAGCGTATCGGTTTATAACGCACTCCTCGATCTTTTATATAGTTTATTACTTTTAATTTAGCCGTTATTCAGTTCAAGGATGTATGTTCATTTTAATAGGGATAGATACGCAGTATTGTTTAAGTGGGGAAAATAAATCGTGTTCTACTTGTGGCAAACAGGCTGCACGAGATTCAGAGACGCATTTTTTAAATGATATTTTTCCTTATTTTTTCTTCACGAAAGGACTGCAACTCTCACAGGACCCCAGAGCGAGGAAATATAAGCAGAGGTTTTTTTCTACATGCACTTTGACCGTTAGCGGAGCTCCCGGGTGTGTGCCCTCCTCTGCCAAATCTGACGGCACATCTGACTCTCGTGATGAGGTTTTGACTTCTGACATTTTAAAGAGCCGAGCTGGCGAGTGCCGCGGGTTGAGCGTGCACTACACATCCGCTTTTGCCGATAACATCTTCAATTTCGAATATTTAGAATCTGAATCATTGTAAGAATCCACAATACTTTGAAAAACAACGACAAAAAAGGATCTCCTGTTAATTTAGCTAAAACAAAAAACGTGATCGCACGCAGTTTCCTCCAGGGTTCCGAGCGCAACACTTCAAGCCGCTTCAAGGAACATTTTTGGTTTCCTTTTGGGGATTTCGATAGTTCCTCCAATTTGGACAGTGCGAGTACTTCGACTGAATCAAAATGCCCCAACTAGCAGGTGGTGGTGGCGGCGGGGACCCTGAGCTTTGTGCCACCGACGAAATGATTCCGTTCAAGGATGAGGGAGACCAAGAACAAATATTCGCAGAACTCAGTCACTCAGAGGAAGACGAGGGAGACTTGGCAGATATCAAGTCATCTTTAGTACATGAGTCAGAGACGAGTCCAAACAGCAATCATGATGTGAGTATTTCCTCTCTTGTACTTAAGTCTAGTGTTACATGTTGCCAAGCCTTTATATAGGCTAGCCTAAATAAATGTCCATCAAATTTCTAACGACAACATATTAATTCAAGTTCACCTGTCTCTAAATAATAGCCCCCATTTCAGGGAAGTCAGTTGGACATTTTATGAAAGCTAAATAAATAAAAGCTGAAAAGCTGATAAAATGACTGGAAATTTGCCCAAAGTATGTTTGGTTTTGTCATAATTAACAAGGCGATGTGTAGCCTAATATTATATGTGTATAATATGACTATTTTAATGTGTAAATAGTAGCCATGTTCTGTTTGTAATCAGTTGTAAACAGAGGCTCATAAATAAATCTGCTGCACGTGGCTGCAGAGCTTTTCAAAACATTGTTGACGAATTATACCAAAGGTCAAAACATACAGAACAATTTAATGTGAGATAATATTTTTCTGCAATTCAGAGAACTTGTTGTACAGTTTTTACGAGGTTATTTGAAATTTTAAATTAAATATTGCACTATAGGTGATGAATTCGTGAATACATTTTGAATTATTTTGTTAGGCCTATTGCAATATTAAATTAGCACTATTGAATTATTATTATTATAGTTATTATTATTATTATTAGTAGTAGTAGTAATATGATTGGTATAACAATCATTGTCTTGATAAAAAAAAACAATATTAGTAAAATGATAACTATGCCTACTTATAATTATTACAGTAACAATAGCAATATTGCTATGGGTTAGGTGATTTAATTAAACAATGTTTCACCAGGTTGGATAATATAGACTATGAATAATATAAAATATTAAAGCGTTTTTGGACAGATCAAATCGTATTTGATATAAAACAAATGTTTGTTTTTTCAAAGGGAAATCCAGATGAAAGCATCTTCGAAGGAAAACCACACCTGACAAAATGTAGCACCTCTAGATTACAGTGACACTCATATTCCCAATGTGAAATAAGGCCAACACATTTCTGTATGTTTTGTGGAGATTATGGCCATTTCATGGAGAGACAACACATTGTTAAAGGACGGAATTAAATTGGGAGGGGGGGAGGGGGGGATTAATGGAAATATTTAGTTTTGATATAGATCGTATTCATATTTGAAATATGAAAGAAATGTCACTGCCACAGTACAGGTTTGAAGGTAATACTGGTAGATATTTTGTTCACATTGCTTATGCATTTAAATAATCTGTCATTCCTTTATCTCAATCATGTATCTAATGCATTTATAAGAGCTGTAACAAGAGTAGCTTACATCGTTTGAGGCTGTGTGATTGTCACATTCCTCCTCAGTGCAGTGAGTTTCATATTCAATAGCAAGTTTAACTTTGTGCCTGAATATATATGTTTTATCTGAGCTAGGCAGCTGTTACTAAGTCTCTAGCTCTGGATGCTGTATGTATACAAAGGTAAACCTAGCGCAATTAGCTGTTGCCATTTGTCATTATCCAATGTTAATGGAATTAGGGTGCCTACTGACTCTGGGCCGAGCTCATATAGTTACAGCTGTCACAGACGCAAATAAGACGGAGGTTGAATGTTAATTGAGAATCCAGTGAAGTTCCGTGACTCTGCTGGAAGCCACCCTCAGGGAAGTGAACTCCAAAAGGAGGTCTTTTCTACGCGTTCCCATTCGAGGGGGGAGGGGGAAAGGAGATGCATGTGGAGGGGTTCACGGTATTTTGGAAAAGCAGTCGACTACACAGTACACATCATCCCCTCTTCTCTATTTTCGCAGTTATTTTGTGCAGAGCACGTTTGTATTGGAAAACATCATAGGCTACCGTGATTCATTTGATTTTGAATTTGGTTGGAGCTTTGGTTAAATTGGTTGGTGAAAATGAAAGCAGACTGATGCAAGTTAATTTGTAAGCTCCTTAAGGACATAAAGCTTAATTAAGTGGCTCGTTGAGGGGTTGATACCGACCGCTCCGTCAACCCTTCTCTCCCCAACGCGCTCGCCTCACTGTGTATGTGTTCTTAAATCCGGGGACAAGCTGAAAGAACAGGCCATAACAGCGTGTGTGTGTGTTGTTGAATTTTTTGACGAATTTAATAACCTAATTTCTGTCTCCGTCTCTCACAGGGAACTAGACAATCCCAAATATCCCAAGACTCATATCATGAAAAACACAGAGACCATCACGATGATGGTAAGTGACACACATCACATTAAATATTATCCTGTCAGTTATCAGCATGTTTTAGAGATCTGCAGTTATATATGGGTCACATTGAGCCAAGATAACGGCACAACATTAAAATCAGTTTCTGGAGGCTTGATTATTGAGAGATTTTTATTTGATTTTTAAAGGAAAGAAAGATGGTAGACAGGAAAAGCTTCTACCCACTTAATTTTCTGTTCAGAACCGATCAGTCACACTATGGTCCTTTTTCTTATCTGACCCCAGTTCATTCTGATGCAGAGATGATATCTGAATTGATTCTAGTCAGGGCATGGACAAACTGAATGGGGAATAAAGTTCTATATGTAAGTCTTTTGTGGTCCGTAGGAAATGTTATTATTTATGCAGAGAATTGTTGAACAATCCCAATGGCTGCGGCCCCTTGCCTGGTCATCAGAAAGATGCAATACTGATGCATTTAAATTGTTACGTTGACATGAATAAAAACCTGTGAAGATAGGCAGTGACTTAAGCATGTGGCTCTCTGATACTAGTAGTGAGTGACACTTAATATTCTCCTTGGCATATTTGTATTTTATTTTGTACACACACTCTCTGTCGCTGTATCTCTCTCTTTGTCTCTCTGTGTCTGTGTGTTTTGTCCTGTACAACATGTTGCTGCTGTGCGACAGCACCAGACCCGTTTGATGTCTTTATTTGGTCCAGGCTGTATTCTGACCCCAGATAGAGCTGCGGGTCATGATTGGAGCTCTGTTCTGTTAAGAGTGGCTCTTCTTTGTTCCCCCAGCAGCCCTGAATAGGACCCCTCAAACCAAACACTCCCTTTCCCCACAACAAGCCCATGTTGCTATCAATCTACCAGACACACACACCACCCCCCTCCCCAGAAAGCGACAACCAACAGCCACCAAATAGTTTGTCGCGAGTTTCTATTCAGGCAGGGGGACGGACCCGAACAAATGCTCTCTCTTTAGGTCAGAGGCGTGGGGAACAGTAGGGGCGTCTCTTGTTTTGACACAGTCTGTATGTTCCTCCTAATTGACGCTAATTGGCACGGAGGGACGCCATTGTTGCTCTGTATAGTGCAGCCCTCCTCTCCCCTTTCTCCAAGACATGAGAGACAAAAGACTGGTGAAACGGGGGGCGCCGGGTCACAGCGGTCGACAGCGATATCATTACGCCATCAAGAGGCATGCATGGAGCGATGATGCGATGGTCACAGTGCTAGACTGACCCAGTGCTGTTAGAAACTGTAACTTGGCAATGACCATTCACATGTAACTGTATTAATAGGCTATAAACTCGAGGAGATTTCCCCAATGACTCTGAACTGCTGAAGTTATGATGGCGGTGAATATTGCTGTTATGTTACTTGATCAGACTGTTGCTTAGAGATGCTATTCTATATAATGGATCCAAATCCAAATGGAGATGAATGTGCTTGACTCAAGTTCTCTAACAAATCTTCCATTTAATGATCGTAAATGTACGATTTGCACCAAGCCTCAAGTTCACACTTTTCTGTCTCTTGGGCCCGTTTCCAGGGAAACACCTAGACATGTACAACAAAGGTCATCCGTACTCTGGATACCCAGGTTACATCATGATGACTAATATGAACAACGACTCCTACATGAACAACGGCTCCCTGTCGCCGCCCATGCCCAGAACGGTGAGTCCAGTTTCACTATACCTCCATCAATCAATCACTTCCACCCATCTGTCAAGTTTGTGCATTTTCACTGCGTCAAGTTTGATTCGATCTTAAATACTTAACCAGGTCTAAACCCCTAAAAAAGAGCTTAACCTGGGATTTATTTTCAAATATACCTGTATATGAACATTTCCATTAATCTTTTCTAACATCGTTTCAACTCTAGAATGTTCTTTGCCTCTCTTCGACCGCCTTCCTAGTGTGATGTAGCCGGTTTGTGATAGCCGTATATAACATGCCCCTGTAATGTTGTGATGATCTGTCCCCTTGGCAACCACGTGATCTAGTCTCCCCCACATGCCTCTCATACTTTCCAGCAGATGAACGACATGTATATGATGTATGATTTCTCGCGTCTTGTTAACTGAATCAATGTCTGTTTACATATGGACAGTAAGCCCAGCGGTTACGCTGACATGGTCGCGGAGGCCTAACGGCAACATCCCATCTGAAGAGGGAGTTTGCGGAAATAGCCAGGGTTGCCGTATGTCACCATGCTTGTAGTCCCTATAACATAACAGTATTAATTTCAGGCTGTAGGCCTGGTGGCTGGCTTCCTGTGTCTGTCTCTTTTTGAACATTAGCAGCAAGACAGACGCAAAACGCCAGGGCATGCCAGCAGCTGTCCACCCTAATCCTGTTTGGTGTGTGTGTGTGTGTGTGTGGGGTGGAGTTGTGTGTGGTGAATACACCCAGTCTCGCTATGGCTCGGTGCCTCCCAAAGCCTGTCCCCGCACCCTGCTAGCACATAGACTACAGGACACAGACATGCACGCATTGTTCAAGGACCAAAGACTCTGGCTTATGTCTGCCTGTGTGTCTGACTTGGTTTCATCATGAAATTCACTTGAAGGGTTTGAAGTCTGTTTAGCGACTGTGTGAATATGTCTGACAATACAAAGTGAATGGTGTTCTCATCTCGTGGCAGCGGTA
Organism: Salvelinus fontinalis; assembly: GCF_029448725.1. Classification (NCBI taxonomy): domain Eukaryota; kingdom Metazoa; phylum Chordata; class Actinopteri; order Salmoniformes; family Salmonidae; genus Salvelinus; species Salvelinus fontinalis. The sequence continues at coordinate 65,181 of NW_026601089.1, forward strand.
CCCACTTTGCTCTTGTATAGGAGTCCTCGACCGTAGATATTTTTTCAGACAATTTTCCGCTCCAATATAATTGTTTTGGATACTTATGGAATGGATACCTTCTCAAGGACTGAGGGGCTTCCACCCAACCTTCTTTAAATAAAGAAATTACTCCTGTTATTTGGCCCCTCCTCTCGCTGCCTGGACCGTTTTAAACACTCATTTCCGTGGTTGCCGCCCACTTTTTGTTTTGCCAAATTTCCCCATCTTCAATAAATCCTTAGTCGATTTTATGTACGTTTCTCTCACTTATCCAATAAAATGGATACGGTTGGTGGCGGTGCAGTCATGGAAGTTGGAACACAAGTCTTCTCTTCTAGTCTGATGTGAAACGTGTATGTGCTGCCTGACTGTTGATTGGATGGATGTGAAACGTGTATGTGCTGCCTGGCTGTTGATTGGCTGGATGTGAAATGTGTGTGCTGCCTGGCTGTTGTATCAAGCCTGCCGGCCACCGCAGCCACAGTATCTGCAGGCCTAGGATCAGTTTTCACCCAGATCAAAGGCACGTTCTCTCCCTTTCTTCCCTCCTCCCTCCCTCCCTCCATCCCCCTCTACAGTTTAGATTGATTTTCATTGGCCATGGCATTCCTGTGCATGAGGCCCAACTGACAGAGCTGTTCAGAGTTGCTGATTGTCAGCAGATTTTTGGGAGGGAAGCAAGGCGTGAGCTGTAGGACCTCTAAGGAGTTGTACTAGATCTTTAAAAGGAGAAGGAATGGAAGTCCTTGGTTTGAGGAGTTCAGCTGCGCATAGGGTTAGTGTGGTGGAGTCACCACGACCAGTAGCACATATGGAGATTGTCTCTGTGCAGTTGATTCAATAAAGTTCTGTGGAAGGACGAGAGGATCTCAGTTGGATGTTAGATATCCCTTCATTTCTGGAGGTGGTAGTCCAGGTTTAGACTGCAGTTGAGGTCTTTTTTATTTATTTATTTAACTAGGCAACTCAGTTAAGAACAAACTCTTATTTACAATGACGGCCTACCGGGGAACAGTGGGTTTAACTGCCTTGTTCAGGGGCAGAACAACAGATTTTTACATTGTCAGCTCAGAGATTCGATCCAGCAACCTTTCGATTACTGGCCCAACGCTTTAACCACTAGACTACCTGCCGCCCTAGGTCTAAAGTTTACATGGTGAAATGAAAATGAATGCCTCATTATTATTATTATTATTCTGCTCTTTATTATAACATATAAAGTGAGGGTTGTGTCATATTAGTGTTTTCTACTTGGCCATGTCATTGTCAATACAGAGGTTACACTTTGTAGCAGTATATGTTGGCTCTTGGTTGGTGTGGTTTGTTCCAGAGGAATCCATTGAAAACCCTGCCTGCCACTATTTAGTCTACCCAGAAGCCCAGTGAAGTAAATACATTTACTATTTTGTTTAAAGTGTTATCTACAGTTATACTGTATATTGATGTCAGTGAGAACTGTAGTGACGTGTTCTCGTGTGTGTGTGTGTGTGTGTGTTCTTCGAGTCTTCACATATAGGGTCGTGTGAGGTTTGACTGTTGCATATTGGATTATTTAAAGTGACTGTGCGTGTGTGATGGCTCATATTTCCAGCTCCCATGGCCAGAGGGCCGGACTGTACAGAACTCTGGGAAGAGAAGGGGGATTGTGTTCCCTACTCTGGCCTCTGTTAAGTCTTTGTGAAGACCACGCTCGATGTCTGGATGGGCTGGCAGCTTGGAGTCAAGCTCTCATCTCTCTCTGGCTAAAACCTCGGACTTATCGAGCTAACACATTCCTGTATGTGCGTTAACTCGACCGCTCTGTTTTCTGACTGTAGAAAGTGTATGTAGAACTTGTGCACTGGAGTCAATGAGAAATGCTATTTGAGTCGTTGTAGCAGATGTATAGCTTCAGGATTACTGTGGTTTAATAGAATGCTCCTCTCTGGATCCAGTCATAGTTTAAACTTCTGTCACCTTCTCATCAAACATCTGAATTTGAGCATGACAACTTTTAACTTGTAACCACCAAGCCTGTAACGGTGGAAGCCATTTTCACACACTACCTTACTTTAGAACTATAACTTTGAATCCACTAGCTCGTTCCGAGCATAAGTCCAGGCTCTCCAAACATCCAGTCCCCAGCCTGTCAGTGCAGCAGTCGGGGAAGATGGAATCGCCATAGCTGATTTTAAGCTGGGCTTTTGGTGTGCAGAGAGCTGAGCGAACCATTTGCTGCCCCTCCCAGGCCATACCTCCCTCCCCCTGTCTTCCCCCTCGGTGGCGGGTCCTTGTCGTGTGTGAGAGCCCGTGGGGGGAGACTGCGGTTCCCCTTTGATGTCAGCGAGAACGTGACGGATCTCCTTGGCGGCATTGCGCGGCCGTGTGGAATCACTAACCCGGGCTTACCTAACGGGATTGACCGCGCACCCCTTTTCTCGCTTACGTCCCAAATGGAACCCTATTCCCTATATAGTGCACTACTTTAGACCAGGCCCCATAGGACTAGTCAAAAGTAGCACACTAATAATAGGGTGCCATTTGAGACGTACCCCTCGTCATCCCCAGTGCCATGTGTATCTGTCCTCACAGTCTCAAACCCTGGCCCCATTCAGCACCGATCCCTGTTATGAGAATACTACATTTCCCAGGAGCCCTTCATGTCCACACGCAGTGTAGTCTGCGGTAACGTGCGGCGCCATGTGTAGTTCTTTATCCACGACTGCGGGGTTGTAAAGCGGTTCGAGGCGCTGAATCGAGCAGAGCGTTTTGTTGTGATTTGTGAAGCAGCTGGGATCTATTTGATGTGTGAGTCTGCCGCTGGATGTCGTTGCCTAAAATTGGCCTACAAACAATATTACTATATTTTGTGACCAAATATGACATTTTGAAAACAGTCAATTATTTGAAGTTTTTAAAAAACATTTTTGTGGAAGGGGGGGGGTTAAATTTCAAGGATCACCAGAGGATTATTGCAGCATTGATGTCATCTGCTGTGCAGGTCTGACAAAGAGCATGGTGTGTGTGTGTGTGTGTGTGTCTGTCTGTCACACTGTGCAGACCTCACAGAAAGCTCCAGCGTCCTCCCACCCTTTGTGTGCTTCTGGGTCTCAGCTCTTTATAAACAGTATCATTGACACGGAGCGTGCGTCAAACTACTGTACTGTATGGTACATGGCGAGGAGGCTGGTCGACACATTTATTCCATATGGCGTTCCCTCCACGGTAATGATTCCATGTGGTTGCAATCCCCTTATCAAAGTCTTTCATCTTGTTAAGTGGAGCTGGGAGGAATTATCCTCTCCCTAAATTGAAACGACTGGTGTTTTTTCCCCTTTCTCTCCCTGTAAGATGAGAAGACAAAATAAGTCCAGGCAGGATGCACCAAGTGTTCACATAACGTGGTGTGAATTTGTGTTACGACGCTGACGGACTGTGGGACTGTGTATGTTGGTCGCTCATGTTTTGACTATATGGACAGTGTGTCATGTTTTTTTAACTTGAAACTTGTAACAGAGCATTGTGGGAATATGGTAAAACATCTATCGTATTGTGTGTGTGTGTGTGTGTGTGTGCGTGTGTGCGTGTGTGTGTGTGTGTGTGTGTGTGCATATTTGTGAGTGTTTGTTTTCATGTGCTCTCTCATGCTCTCACCAAAACGAGACTGTCATCATAGCCGAGGACATCACAACACTCTAGCCCTCCTCTCTTCTCCCTCGTTCATCCATCCTACTGAGGGATGAACGAGATGATGGATGAACACGGTGATGGATGAACACTCTAGCCCGTCTCTGCTCCATGGAGCCAGCCAGCCTGCACAGGCGAGGCCGGGCCCCAGCCACAGCACCTGCTGAGTGGGGCCTCACTCTCACCGCCTCATGACCACCAGGGGATACGGAAAGGAGGGGACAGGCGTGTGCTTGAGTTGGGGTGTGTTGGGTGGGTGGGTGGGAGTGGAAGGTTAGAGAGGATAGTGGCTTTTTTCGTTGTCTCCGTGGGGCGTCGGTTGTCGTCACTCCAGCTTGTTGTTTTGACTCCCGGGTCCGCAGAAGGGCCCCCGGCGAAAGTCCCTCCACTCCCCAGGCTGCGTGGCTCCTGTTGAAGCCACTCTGTGGGAGCTCAGTTCGGCACACAGGGACCAGAGCCCGACTCCTAGCCTCCCTCCACCACCTAAACACTGCTGATAAGACTGGCTCCACCACAAAGCCAAGACGCCAAGCAAAACACTGTTGTTTTTCCACATTGACGCGCTTCAACTGGAGATGAATGGGGAGGCTTTTGAAGTGGTGTAGCTGAAACCCTTTTGATGCCATTCGTTTTATTTAGTCCCCAAATAGTTCTTCACTGTCGCAACATTATCATAAAATCATCCCTTTTTTAGTTTAGTGAAAACCAGGTCTATATTTGGTGCTTTGTGCCATGTAGTTCAGGCAGTAACTGTGACCGGGACAATGGGAGCTGCAGGGGTGAAACACTGAGTGTAACTCCTCCCAGCGCTCCGTACTTCAGAGAGAAGCAGCAAACAGCTCTGACTTGTCCTAGTGTGACGGCCTTGATCAATAGCCGCTCTGTTACCGTCAACTTACTCTTGTTTTTTTCCCTCCTTTATATTTTTCAGAAGCTCATTATTTCTTTGTGTGTGCTGTGGTGGGTGTGAGAGCTAAAGAGACTCACATGCTCTGTGTGTGTGTGTATCTGACAGCACTGAAAGATGAATGCTCCTCAGTGTAGAAGGTTGGGTATAGGGCCGGTATAGTTACTGTACAAGCTGTTAAATGGATAGATGGATATAGCTCTCTTTTCCCCCCTTCTTTTTGTATTTTTGCTTTTGCTAGCGCACAACGAATGCGTCATTTATTTCTCCCTTCTTAACTATTTCCAACATATACTGTACATACACTGTACATATACTGGCTGGAGTGTGAGAGCGACCGAGCGCGTGCGCAGACATATTTCATTATAATGCATTCAAAATGCATTCAACTGACTAGGTATCCCCCTTTCTCTTTCCTTTCTGTTGGAGCTTGCAGAGCTGGGGTGGACAGGAGGAGGGGTTTGCTGTCAATTCATTTTGTGTGGTCTTGGCTATAAAAAATAAAATTAAAAAACAGCTCTTTGAATGGTCTTTAATTTTTGGGAAACCCATAAAAGTTTGCCGCTCCTTTGATATCGGCCTCGGAATTGAAAACAAATGCAGCATTCTCCCCCCTTCTCATTTCAACTGCCCTGTTATGGAGTTGTGAAGAGAAAACATCAGCCGTAGATCTCTTTCTCTCCCTCCTTTTCCATCCCCCCCATTTCCCTTTCCCCTCTCTCCTGCCTTCTCCCTCTCCCCCACTCCCTCTCTTTTTCCTCCCCCTTGTTTTTGAAGAAACCTACAGGGGGGGGGGGGGATCACTGATGTCAAAGTAAAAACCAAGAGCATTAAGAGAACTGGCAAAATGCAATACAGCTGCAATCCGACATGACGCTGGAAAATAGGTCTGAGGAGTAGAGAGCCTCCCCGTATCCGTATTCCCAGGGTGCACAACTGCTCCCGGCCTCGGCTTTGATCTCTTCAAAGCCTCCTACTAGCTGGAGAGTCTTGGCTGCTGCTCACGCTGGAGCGCCGGAGAAGGGGAGAGAGGGAGGAGGGGTGTATGCATGTCGGAGGGGAAGAGAGGAGAGGGGGGGGGTCGTCTTTTCCTTTCCAGGGCTGAAATCAATCACAGTGCCGAGGCAATTATGTGTAATTCAACAGGGCCAGATTAGTAACTCTGTTACCTGAGTGACTGACTGCGTGTCTGTAATCTCAGAGACTCACTGACTGGCCTTCGCCAGCCAGCCAGGAGAAGTCACCACTGGGTCACGGACATGGGAGGGAAGGAAGTAAGGCGAGGGAGAGGTGCTGAAAAGCAGGCCGCCATGCCGCCGTCCAGCAGAGCAGAAAATCGGGCCACAATGGAGTGATTACACTTGCAGATGTAGCCATATTTATGACTGAGGCGAGCGGAGGGAGAGAGGGAGGGGGAGAGAGGCAGGCAGTGATTGCCATGGAGCTCTAGCTAGCTTCGTCTCTCTAACGAGCCCTGTTCCCTTTGTGTTGGGGCTCGTGCCTGGTGTCGCCCCCTCACCACCGACCCGCTGCTCCCTCCGTCCCCCTTCAGTGCCATATCTCTACCCCTCATGCCTGGCGCCTCGGATGGCCCCCAAATGCCAGGCTTGGCCCAGGCTCGCACCCCGGGCACCCAATTTGCCGTGGCTGGAGAGAGGAGCGCGGCTGGAGAGATAGTCTGCATGGCTGCGGGTCACAGAGAGAAGAGGAAAGCAGAGTAGAATGGGACTACTGCCTCTCTCTTTCTCTCTCCGCTCTCTTGCTATGGGTCTGGGCCATACCACTGCTACAGTATGCAACACACACCACGGCACTTAGCAGCAGGTCTTGGGTCCTGGGTCATGTTTTGTTGGGGAACGATGCTGAAATGATGTGAATCTTTGCCTCTTCTGAAGTGATGATGGCTACCTGATTCTGATTAGTGTTCTGTAACCACTAGAAATGACAAACATCGCAATATACCAGCCGTCTATTATTGGAACAGATGACCTCATTTAAAGGGAAAGATATTCTTTCTTTCTCATGAAGACGAAAACAGCTCTTTTGTTTAGCTGTGCTCGGCGGAGAGTCACTTGATGCAGGGTGATGAAACCCATAAAGATATCCAGCAAGAGTGTGTTTGTTCATCTGATGAGCTACACTCTGTTCTCCTCTCCTCCCTCCTCTCGCCTCTACTTCCTTTGATCATCATTTTCATCTGGGGCTAGTCTGGTGGTGATGGAAGGGAAGGCTGTTATTTTCTCCTGGGGATATACACACACACACATTAAGGACATTAGATTTACACTAGTGTTAAGACAAGGAGTGGAGTAGAGCTGGGCCGATATGGACAAAAATCCATATTACGGCAAATCGACTGAATTCTCATGATAAAGACCAATTGAGCGATGCGTGTACAACATTAACGCACACCAAAGTTATTTTTGGACATTTATATTACCCGTAACTGCTTTTACTACTACTTTGGATGTTGTAGCTATCAATTGTCCCATTTAACAGTCATCCATATTAGCATTTAACACATTTCTCTAGTTGGGCCCTCGAAGGTTATTTATCCTAATGAACGATATCAGCCAAATGTCCACGATAAGTGGTTGGTTTGGTCAGTGTCGATCATTTTCGGTTTATCGTCCCAGCTCTAGAGTGGGGGTACCAGTGATGATATGATGACATTGTTTTATAAAGACAAACTGAAATGGTGATTAAATGAAACGGAGTGGATTGACTAGGAACTAAGTCTTGACTAGGAACTAAGTGTTGACAATCTTGCTATTCTGTATTGAAAATATTGGAAATACATGTTTTGATTTAGAATTATTGATAGGTAATGCAGACAAGGATTGAGCTCTAAAATGAGAAAATTCAAGGGAGCTACAGTGAAAAAAATGCCTCAGTTGGTGTGGCGTCTGTCTGTCTGCCCAATCTCCCCACCCCAGTACATAGACCCTCAGTTTTGCTCGGGGAACCAGGTGAGACTTTTCATGTCTCCCGTTAGGAGAGACTTCAGAGGGACGTTCTCGGCTTTGAGCTCCCCGTCATCAAACAATGCATCCAAATATCAAATCGATCCAGAGCCCCGACCTCCTCCCCCTCTGCCCCCCGACACGCACCTATCTTTGAGATGAAAGGGGACGAAAAAAGCAAGTGACCCCCCCCACCTCCCATCCCTCCTCCTCATCCCCCTTTTCCGCCACCAAGAAAAGAGGAATCAAGATGGGCGCCTTGGTGGAGAGAGGGACGCTTCAACTGCTATTAAATCGCACGCCACCCTTCATGTGAGCCCTATACACAGACAGGGTCTTCGTTCTGTACTATAAGAATGATGGGATATGACAGTTTCATAGACGTTTCACCGAGATTCTTTGACTTCATAAAAGTCCACGGCGCACCAAGCCTGGCTTTGGTTATTTCCTATCTCTGATATGGCAGGAGATCTGGAAAGAGGTGTGAACGAATGCTAGGCTAGTCGCCCACCGGAGTGTTTCGTTCTCTTTGTGTTCCTGTGTATAGACCATGTTCAGACCACAGAAGCGTTTGAGCATTGTAATGGTTTAATGCAATTACATATTGGGGTGCTATTCATGAGTCGGTGATCTCTGTTGATCTCGCGCTATCTCTCGCCATGCTGGAAGAGAGACACTACGATTGGCTCATTCGAGATAGGCCTTGTAGTGTAAAGAGTGCCGATTGGTCTGATGGAAACATAGCTACCCCCCACTAAGTCTAAAATTAGTCTCTGATACACAAAGGAAATACTGTACTAGTCCATTATTTTCAAGAGCCACATAAAATGGAATTGAATTCTAACTGTGTTGTGTTCATTTTGTTGTCATTCTGCATCTATTTCAAGTGTGGTGTCAGATGAATGAATTGTGCTCTCGAGGCTACATGTGTTGGGCTCGGGCCCATGCAGTTTCTTTCTTTACAATCAGGATTTGAATATATCATGACAATGTAAGGCGATTACCATTTCTTAAGGGGTGGTTGAGAGAAAGGTCCGACCGTTGTTAGGGACCATGTTTTAACACGGTCATTGTTTTGGTTTGCCTTACGTCTCTACAAAAGCGTCTCACAAAAGTAACCAATAGGGGCGGAGCTTTTCTTGTGATTGGGTTGATCCTGGAAAGGCTGGCTGAAGTGTTCCCTCGTGCGCATTGCAAATGGCAACCTATTCTCAATATAGTGCACTAATTTTGACCAGAGCCTCAGGGGCCTTGTTAAAAGGTAATACACTATAAAGAGGATAGGGAGTCATTTAGGACGCAGGCCTAGTCATACATGAGTGGAGAATAGCCATTTGTTCCGAGGGGATTACGCCTTTTAGAATAGCTTTGTTTTCATTCAGATCTGAGGAGACTAGCCGTGTGTGTGTGTGTGTGTGTGTGTGTGTGTGTGTGTGTGTGTGTGTGTGTGTGTGTGTGTGTGTGTGTGTGTGTGTGTGTGTGTGTGTGTGTGTGTGTGTGTGTGTGTGTGTGTGTGTGTGTGTGTGTGTGTGTGTGTGTGTGTGTGTGTGTGTGTGTGAGAAGCTGAAAATGTGGCGTTTTAATGACTAATTCCAGGCTGAAAAGCAGGTGTTTAGTGTCTCACCGGTTAATCCTTTAAAAAGGAGGAGTTGCACCTAAACAACAGCTGGGCTGCTAGTCGGACCTATTGTACTTCTGTCCTTTACTTTATAAAAGACAAGAATGGTTTGTAACCAGATCCACAATGATGAATGCTTTGGCTTATAGTAACGATGACTGGGCTTACAACTCTATATCTTGATGCAGGGGTAGAGAGTAAGATATATATATATAGTAGTTTAAATCCCCTTATGTAGAAACACCCACATTTTTATCAAAACATGCATTTAAAAAAAAATGTTGACTGACTTTGTCAGTTTGCCCTTTATATTTGACGACGAAGCTGAAATGACTCACTATAGGTAATCCAATAGCCTGCTGAAGTCTATTACCTGGCTATTAGCTGCCTAGCCAGTGGGAGTAGACGACTAGGAGGTGTTGGTCTTCAAAAAGCAGAGGTGCGCTGAGGTGAAAAGGCCATTGATCATGTGACTATGGGGTCAGAAGTTCACATGTAAGATCGCTTGGACACAGGCGTCGTGGCTCTGGGGAAGAATGGATCCTCTGAGTTGCTATGGTTAAAACAGGAGCAAAATGCTGGTCAGCAAAACTATTTTTAATGTAATATTCATTAATATACAATAGGTGTGCATACAACACATTTTTGTACATTAGTATATGTATGGACATCATATTTCACTGCGTTTTTAGATTAGTAATATAAATATATATTAGCAGACGCACAGTTGGCTCACTCTGTTGCTCTGTTGTCATTGAATTTAGATACCTGCCACTGTGCCAGAGTGTTTACTTCCCCAAGGTTGTGTTTGTGTGTTTGTGTGTGTGCGTGTGTGGTGTGTGTGTGTGTGTGTGTGTGTGTGTGTGTGTGTGTGTGTGTGTGTGTGCGCACGAGTGAAACTAGGTCAGTACACTCCCCAGCTCAAGCGGCACCCATTCAAATCATTCACCCCTGATACACGCTCCTCTCCTCAACGCGTGCCGTTTCAAACCATCCTCGTAAACATTCACTCCCCGCCAGCCTGTCGCCATCTGCCCCCCACTGGTTCTCACCTTTTCCATGACCCCATGGCTAAGCTAACTACCCTTTCCCTCAATGGCTAGTGTTTTCTAGTTAGCATGGAGCTGGTTAGCGCTGTCAAAGAGGACTACTGAGTCAGTGGCACTGAGTCACCAACTGAATTCTGCTCTTCCCAGAGTACCCCTGAAGTACCCCATCATTTTACCAGTAGGCCTTGGTCTCATTATTCTTCTCAAGTACAGTGGGAACCACTATACTTAGAGATGTTAGGCTAGTGTTACTGTACGAGTTATTATGAAGCTAACGTGTTGAGGGGGAACTGCTACCTGCCTACAGCTCTCAATATCACATGTTAGTTACTAGTTAGCATGGAGCTAGCTAGCGCTCTGAGAGGGGTCTGCTTCCTGCCTACAGCTCTCAATATCACATGTTAGTTACTAGTTAGCATGGAGCTAGCTAGCGCTCTGAGAGGGGTCTGCCAGCTGACTGCTGCTTCCAGCGCTCTCCTCCACAGGTAGAGCCAGGCACAAAGACCCCCACCACTCCAGTCAGACTCCATTCTCCCGCCTCAACGCTGAGCTCCCAAATCCAAACTGACAGCCATTCATGCCCAGAATACCTGGCTGAGAGCGAGGGAGGACACACTATCTAGGTGTAGCAGGCAAATCCTCTCTTGTTCCTTGGTTTCTAAAACGTGGCGCATGAGGCTGACTTTCTCAGCACTTTTTCTGCCAATCATTCTGTGGTGTTTTTCTCTCTTTTCTCTCCATTTCCCCCTTCTGTTATTGTGTTGTGAAGACTCAGGCTTGGGTTTAAGCGAGCGCTAAACATTAGCTTGCGCTGCGTTTTCATTTGTGTGCCTCTCTAAGGGTCCTGGCTCGCTAGCGTTCGTTGTTGTGAATGTGGCGATAACTTGGCATGAATGTAGCAACTCGGCAGTCCAAAAGGTTTCTAGTGATATACCATGCAGTGTGTTCATGCAGCAGTGGGGTAGTAGCTAAAAATGGATCGACGAGGAGAAAAAAAAAACTTGCCGTTTGATTCAATAAGAAAAATAAAGAGCTGTGCCGGATTCGGGTGCACAACTTCTACTTGTTGTCAGCTTTACCGGTTACCCGATTCAGACCAGAGGTCTCTAGAGTTCCATTTCTCTCCATCACCTCATTAGAAACTCATTAGAAACCAGTATTTCTGTCATCTTAGCTGATATTGTAGCCAACTACATGAAAAAATGTACACTCGATTTTAGATTTCACTCTATAAAAAAATGTGTTGTGGGGATCCCTAGATAGTCAATCACAGTTTTGCTTGACATTTTAGGTGAAGTGGGTGTGTGGGAGAGTTTGTGTGTTCTTCCTCTCCAATAAACTCTGCCAGGAAGAAGATCTGCAGTCTGTTGTGTGACTCATTCATTGTGGGGGTTTTCCACTGTGTTTGCCTGGGCTCGTACATGATAAGTGGCGATTACGTTATATAGGTAACAAAAGAACGTACGTGTGTGTGTGTGTGTGTGTGTGTGTGAACATGCTTGCTGGTCTTGGTCAAGCTGGTAGGGGGTAGCCAGGCCTGCTGACAGTGGCACTTCAGTGGAATGTTTGCCCTTTCCTCAGCTCTTTGATGTGACCAGGTCCTGCTGTGATAATGAGGCCTGCACCCCGCCGCAAGGTGAACATCCTGCAGGGTGCCCCGGGCTCTGCCAAAACACACCCAGTCCAACCCCCACATAACGCTCTGTCAACCTTCACACAACGCCCCGACAACCTTCACACAACTACCAGGCAAGGCACTAAAAGGCTTCAAAACATTGGCCCAGCATTGCCTCCCCACACACACACACACACACACGCACGTGCACACACATGTGCACCCACACACACACCCACAACACATCGCTCAAACAAACTTCACACATCCACCAAAAATCCCACCCCTGAGCTTCAAAACATTGGTCCATCCCCCCCACACAACGTCAACACAACCCAAACACAACTTTCACATAACTCAACCACCATTGAGCTTCAGAACATTGGCCCAACCCATACACACATCTTTCCCCAGATATTGCCCTACCTCCACAGAACCATTCTGAAGTCTCTAAACTCACATCCACCTCTCACCTGAAACAACCTCTAACCACCCCTTATTAAAGATGCACTCCAGTCTCCTTTTCACCTCAGCTGATTTACCTAACAAAAGGCCCATCTCAATAGGTAGTCCAGGTATGACATGATATGGCACTAGTGGGGAGGGGTGGGCCTTTCCTCTTCTGTTCTCTATGCTCCTCTATAGTTCCCACAAGCAAGAGGGGTGGCCGATGACGACAGAGTAAACCCATAAGAGAAACTCCTTGAATGGCCAACACTTGCAGTTGTAAAAAAAGAACACAATTTTGCTCAAAATACTTCAGTGTACAGTTGAAGTCAGACGTTTACATACACTTAGGTTGGAGTCATTAAAACTAGTTTTTCAACCACTCCACAAATTTCTTGTTAACAAACTATAGTTTTGGCAAGTCGGTTAGGACATCTACTTTGTGCATGACACAAGTAATTTCTCAAACAATTGTTTACAGACAGATTATTTCACTTATAATTCACTGTATCACAATTCCAGACATCATTTGAGTCAATTGGAGGTGGACCTGTGGATGTATTTCAAGTCCTACCTTCAAACTCAGTGCCTCTTTGCTTGACGTCATGGGAAAATCTAAAGAAATCAGCCAAAACCTCAGAAAAAAATTGTAGACCTCCACAAGTCTGGTTCGTCCTTGGGAGCAATTTCCAAACGCCTGAAGGTACCACATTCATCTGTACAAACAATAGCATGCAAGTATAAACACCATGGGACCACGCAGCCGTCATACCGTTCAGGAAGGAGACGTGTTCTGTCTCCTAGAGATGAAAGGACTTTGGTGCGAGAAGTGCGAATCAATCCCAGAACAACAGCAAAGGACCTTGTGAAGATGCTGGAGGAAACAGGTGCAAAAGTATCTATATCTACAGTAAAACGAGTCCTATATCAATATAACCTGAGAGGCCGCTCAGCAAGGAAGAAGCCACTGCTCCAAAACCGCCATAAAAAAGACAGACT
>NW_026601090.1:0-52500 GCF_029448725.1 Salvelinus fontinalis
GGTCCCTTTTAGAGAGGGGAGGGAGAGCTCCTCTAACCATCTCCTGAGTATTGAGGTGTCAGGTCCTTTTAGAGAGGGGAGGGAGAGCTCCTGTAACCATCTCCTGAGTATTGAGGTGTCAGGTCCTTTTAGAGAGGGGAGGGAGAGCTCCTCTAACCATCTCCTGAGTTTTGAGGTGTCAGGTCCTTTTAGAGAGGGGAGGGAGAGCTCCTCTAACCATCTCCTGAGTATTGAGGTGTCAGGTCCTTTTAGAGAGGGGAGGGAGAGCTCCTCTAACCATCTCCTGAGTATTGAGGTGTCAGGTCCTTTTAGAGAGGGGAGGGAGAGTTCCTCTAACCATCTCCTGAGTATTGAGGTGTCAGGTCCTTTTAGAGAGGGGAGGGAGAGCTCCTCTAACCATCTCCTGAGTATTGAGGTGTCAGGTCCTTTTAGAGAGGGGAGGGAGAGTTCCTCTAACCATCTCCTGAGTATTGGAGCTCCAGGCTCTCTTAGAGAAGGTGACCTATTAGCCTGTCATACGGTGATCCAAAGAGCAGGGTGGAGACAGGCCCTTAGCCCGGTGGGAGGCCCACACACAAGCAGGGGGGGCGCCCGGAGAAATCACCAGCTGAGGAGATTCAATCACCAGGTGGGCTGGCCAGGTGTCAGCATGGGGCTTAGGGGAGCTGTGTGTCTGTGTGTGTGTGTGTGTGGGGGGTGGGGGGTGGGGGGGGGGGTGTGTCTCAGTAAACCACCTTGTGGCCCGCGTCTCTCCCCCCTTTTAGAGGATGTGGACTGGACCCACCGCAGGCAGGACCAGTCAAAGGCTTTATTTTGCAGAGCAGACATTTGTATTTTATTTAACTAGGCAAGTCAGTGTGGGTGGTGTCTTCTGTCGTCTCAGAGGGAGAGAGGACATCTATAGAGGACTATACTACCTCTATAACCCTAATGGAGACATATAACCATCATACAGCTATAGAGGACTATACTACCTCTATAACCCTAATGGAGACATATAACCATCATACAGCTATAGAGGACTATACTACCTCTATAACCCTAATGGAGACATATAACCATCATACAGCTATAGAGGACTATACTACCTCTATAACCCTAATGGAGACATATAACCATCATACAGCTATAGGCTATACTACCTCTATAACCCTAATGGAGACATATAACCATCATACAGCTATAGAGGACTATACTACCTCTATAACCCTAATGGAGACATATAACCATCATACAGCTATAGGCTATACTACCTCTATAACCCTAATGGAGACATATAACCATCATACAGCTATAGACTATACTACATCTATAACCCTAATGGAGACATATAACCATCATACAGCTATAGAGGACTATACTACCTCTATAACCCTAATGGAGACATATAACCATCATACAGCTATAGAGGACTATACTACATCTATAACCCTAATGGAGACATATAACCATCATACAGCTATAGAGGACTATACTACCTCTATAACCCTAATGGAGACATATAACCATCATACAGCTATAGAGGACTATACTATCTCTATAACCCTAATGGAGACACATAACCATCATACAGCTATAGACTATACTACCTCTATAACCCTAATGGAGACATATAACCATCATACAGCTATAGAGGACTATACTACCTCTATAACCCTAATGGAGACATATAACCATCATACAGCTATAGAGGACTATACTACCTCTATAACCCTAATGGAGACATATAACCATCATACAGCTATAGACTATACTACCTCTATAACCCTAATGGAGACACATAACCATCATACAGCTATAGACTATACTACCTCTATAACCCTAATGGAGACATGTAACCATCATACAGCTATAGACTATACTACCTCTATAACCCTAATGGAGACACATAACCATCATACAGCTATAGAGGACTATACTACCTCTATAACCCTAATGGAGACATATAGCCATCATACAGCTATAGAGGACTATACTACATCTATAACCCTAATGGAGACATATAACCATCATACAGCTATAGAGGACTATACTACCTCTATAACCCTAATGGAGACATATAACCATCATACAGCTATAGAGGACTATACTACCTCTATAACCCTAATGGAGACATATAACCATCATACAGCTATAGACTATACTACCTCTATAACCCTAATGGAGACACATAACCATCATACAGCTATAGAGGACTATACTACCTCTATAACCCTCCTGGAGACATATAACCATCATACAGCTATAGACTATACTACCTCTATAACCCTAATGGAGACACATAACCATCATACAGCTATAGACTATACTACCTCTATAACCCTAATGGAGACATATAACCATCATACAGCTATAGAGGACTATACTACCTCTATAACCCTCCTGGAGACATATAACCATCATACAGCTATAGACTATACTACCTCTATAACCCTAATGGAGACACATAACCATCATACAGCTATAGACTATACTACCTCTATAACCCTAATGGAGACATGTAACCATCATACAGCTATAGACTATACTACCTCTATAACCCTAATGGAGACATATAACCATCATACAGCTATAGACTATACTACCTCTATAACCCTAATGGAGACATATAACCATCATACAGCTATAGAGAACTATACTACCTCTATAACCCTAATGGAGACATATAACCATCATACAGCTATAGACTATACTACCTCTATAACCCTAATGGAGACATATAACCATCATACAGCTATAGACTATACTACCTCTATAACCCTAATGGAGACATATAACCATCATACAGCTATAGACTATACTACCTCTATAACCCTAATGGAGACATATAACCATCATACAGCTATAGAGGACTATACTACCTCTATAACCCTAATGGAGACATATAACCATCATACAGCTATAGAGAACTATACTACCTCTATAACCCTAATGGAGACACATAACCATCATACAGCTATAGAGGACTATACTACCTCTATAACCCTAATGGAGACATATAGCCATCATACAGCTATAGAGGACTATACTACATCTATAACCCTAATGGAGACATATAACCATCATACAGCTATAGAGGACTATACTACCTCTATAACCCTAATGGAGACATATAACCATCATACAGCTATAGAGGACTATACTACCTCTATAACCCTAATGGAGACATATAACCATCATACAGCTATAGACTATACTACCTCTATAACCCTAATGGAGACATATAACCATCATACAGCTATAGACTATACTACCTCTGAATCAGAGGGGGGGGGGGGGGGGTGCCTTAATCAACATCCACGTCTTCGGCGCCCTCGGAACAGTGGGTTAACTGCCTTGTTCAGGGGCAGAAGGACAGATTTTTACCTTGTCAGCTCGGGGATTCGATCCAGCAACCTTTCGGTTACTGGCCCAACGCTCTAACCACTAGACTACCTGCTGGTTACTGGACCAACGCTCTGACCAGGAGAAAGGTCTGTGTCAGTAGTAGGTCAGACAGATTCTGGACACGGCCGTACGTTAGTACGTTGTTTATTAAGATAAATTAACCTTATCGTATTGTAATACATGGTTTGTCTTTAGTGTGTGTGTGTGTGTGTGTCTGTGTGTGTGTGTGTAGTAGTAGCTAGGGTTGCCCATCTGGTGGCAGCTGGAATAGAGAGAGAGGAAGGATAGAGAGAGAACAGAGGGCCCCAGAGAGGAGGGATAGAGA
This sequence comes from Salvelinus fontinalis, assembly GCF_029448725.1. Classification (NCBI taxonomy): domain Eukaryota; kingdom Metazoa; phylum Chordata; class Actinopteri; order Salmoniformes; family Salmonidae; genus Salvelinus; species Salvelinus fontinalis. The sequence continues at coordinate 3,713 of NW_026601090.1, forward strand.
GAGAACCGAGGGCCCCATAGAGGAGGGATAGAGAGAGAACCGAGGGCCCCAGAGAGGAGGGATAGAGAGAGAACAGAGGGCCCCAGAGAGGAGGGATACAGAGATAACTGAGGGCCCCAGAGAGGAAGGATAGAGAGAGAACCGATGGCCCCAGAGAGGAGGGATAGAGAGAGAACCGAGGGCCCCAGAGAGGAGGGATAGAGAGAGAACCGAGGGCCCCAGAGAGGAGGGATACAGAGATAACTGAGGGCCCCATAGAGGAAGGATAGAGAGAGAACCGATGGCCCCAGAGAGGAGGGATAGAGAGAGAACCGAGGGCCCCAGAGAGGAGGGATAGAGAGAGAACCGAGGGCCCCAGAGAGGAGGGATAGAGAGAGAACCGAGGGCCCCAGAGAGGAGGGATACATAGAGAACCGAGGGCCCCAGAGAGGAGGGATAGAGAGAGAACCGATGGCCCCAGAGAGGTGGGATAGAGAGAGAACCGAGGGCCCCAGAGAGGAGGGATAGAGAGAGAACAGAGGCCCCCAGAGAGGAGGGATAGAGAGAGAACCGAGGGCCCCAGAGAGGTGGGATAGGGAGAGAACCGAGGGCCCCAGAGAGGAGGGATAGAGAGAGAACCGAGGGCCCCAGAGAGGAGGGATAGAGAGAGAACCGAGGGCCCCAGAGAGGAGGGATAGAGAGAGAACCGAGGGCCCCAGAGAGGAGGGATAGAGAGAGAACCGAGGGCCCCAGAGAGGAGGGATAGAGAGAGAACCGAGGGCCCCAGAGAGGTATGTGTGTCGACCAGCTATTGTCTGTCTTTTCACTCTCTCTCTCTCTCTCTCTCTCTCTCTCTCTCTCTCACTCACTCACTCACTCACTCACTCACTCACTCACTCACTCACTCACTCACTACAGGGGTCACAAGATCAAATGCCTCTGGCCTTATCTGGTGACAGAGGCCTTTTCACTGATGCACACAGACACACACACCCACCCTTCTCCCTACCCACCACACTCTTCTCGACCTTCTCTTCAACATAACTCACCCTCCTGTTACTGTATAACCGATGGGGCTCGGGGATTCCCGTTGTTAGAGCCTCTCCTGACCATGATATACGGTTAAATCAAATAAAAATTAGACAACATGCACACGACCACGTTCAGTTAGAGAGGCATTGTTTACATCGTTACCTAGCAACCCACTACCGCTACTACTTTAACAATGACTAGTCTCTAACTCGTCACTTTAACGTTACTTTTGATTCGTTTTATCCACTAATGTTTAACGAATGGTGCCAAAAAGAAGAAGAGTAGGATATTAAAGACAATAAACCAGAAGAAGAGCAAGTGGACCAGTAACCTGAGTCTAGTGGTAATGTTATAGATATGGACCAGTAACCTGAGTCTAGTGTTAATGTTATAGATATGGACCAGTAACCTGAGTCTAGTGTTAATGTTATAGATATGGACCAGTAACCTGAGTCTAGTGTTAATGTTATAGATATGGACCAGTAACCTAAGTCTAGTGTTAATGTTATAGATATGGACCAGTAACCTGAGTCTAGTGTTAATGTTATAGATATGGACCAGTAACCTGAGTCTAGTGGTAATGTTATAGATATGGACCAGTAACCTGAGTCTAGTGTTAATGTTATAGATATAGACCAGTAACCTGAGTCTAGTGTTAATGTTATAGATATGGACCAGTAACCTGAGTCTAGTGTTAATGTTATAGATATGGACCAGTAACCTGAGCCTAGTGTTAATGTTATAGATATGGACCAGTAACCTGAGTCTAGTGTTAATGTTATAGAGATGGACCAGTAACCTAAGTCTAGTGTTAATGTTATAGATATAGACCAGTAACCTGAGCCTAGTGTTAATGTTATAGATATAGACCAGTAACCTGCTCCTAGTGTTAACATTAGACGTGCAGAAATCTGTAGCTCAGCTATAGACGACTAGAATTCATTGTGGGGGAAAATGAAAAGTATGTGGCCTCAACTTGCCTTCTCTCTTTCTCTCTCCCCTTTTCTCTCTCTCTCTTTCTCTACCCCTCTGTCTTTCTCTCTCCCTTTTTATCTCCCTCTCTTTCTCTCATCTCTTTCTCTCCCCCTCTCTCTCTTTATCTCTCCCTTTTTATCTCCCTCTCTCTCTCTCTCCCTTTTTCTCTCCCCCTCTCTCTCTCCCTTTTTCTCTCCCCCTCTCTCTCTCTCTCCCCCTCTCTCTCTCTCTCCCTTTTTCTCTCCCTCTCTCTCTCTCTTTCTCTCTCCCTTTTTATCTCCCTCTCTCTCTTTCTCTCCCCCTCTCTCTCTATCTCTCTCTTTTTATCTCCCTCTCTCTCTCTCTCTCTCTCTCCCTCTCTCTCTCTCTACATATGTTTAACAGTCAGATCAAACAGAGGGTGTTGTACCTGTATCAGCAGGTAGAAGCCATGTATAGATGTGCATACCAAATGGCACCCTATTCCATAGCACATCGTGTCCTGGTAGAAAGTAGTGCACTATATAGGGAATACGATGGGATTTGGGACACTGCACATGTATACTGTTCACTAGACAGTTATGTCAAGAAGAATATATTAAATGTATTTCTGACTCCCGTAATAACAACTAATTTATTCAGGTCAATATTCATTAACTCTCATCACCACCGTACATCATTTTTTCAGTTAAAATATGTATTGTTTTATGAGAATGGTTAATTTGCTTAGCAATGTAAATATAGACTTTTTCTCTCAATCAATTAAAAAATGTGGCTTCATGTAATCACATATGAACAAAAATCCTATTATGGAGAAAGACAGTCGTTGACGTCCTCTGGGGGACGCCCAGGGATTCAAACCAACGGGACAGGGATTGACAATAAGGTAGGACTCCAACCACATCTCTCTCATGTTTTCAAACAATATCCTTTTGTAATTTCCCCAGACTGCACACGGGATGTGTGTTTTTAAAGGGGAGGTGTGTCAGAACAGTAGAAGGAGAAGAAAGCAGTGTGTTTTTAAAGGGGAGGTGTGTCAGAACAGTAGAAGGAGAAGAAAGCAGTGTGTTTTTAAAGGGGAGGTGTGTCAGAACAGTAGAAGGAGAAGAAAGCAGTGGGTTTTTAAAGGGGAGGTGTGTCAGATCAGTAAGAGAAGAAAGCAGTGTGTTTTTAAAGGGGAGGTGTGTCAGATCAGTAAGAGAAGAAAGCAGTGTGTTTTTAAAGGGGAGGTGTGTCAGAACAGTAGAAGGAGAAGAAAGCAGTCGGTTTTTAAAGGGGAGGTGTGTCAGATCAGTAAGAGAAGAAAGCAGTGTGTTTTTAAAGGGGAGGTGTGTCAGATCAGTAAGAGAAGAAAGCAGTGTGTTTTTAAAGGGGAGGTGTGTCAACGAAACAGAGAGGTAGAATTACAGCAGAAGCCGTAAGCTGCTTGTTGAGCTGAAACCTGGAGACTCATAGAGGATCATTCAGTGGCCAGTTCAAACAAGAACATGAGTTTAGCTTGGAAGTGTGTGTGTGTGTGTGTGTGTGTGTGTGTGTGTGTGTGTGTGTGTGTGTGTGTGTGTGTGTGTGTGTGTGTGTGTGTGTGTGTGTGTGTGTGTGTGTGTGTGTGTGTGTGTGTGTGTGTGTGTCAGAAGATCAGAGTTAATGTTCAGGGATAGAGCGAAGGAGAAATGGAGGAGAACCAACTGAAAGATGTCAAAGCCGTCTTCAGCGGAGAGAGACTGAACGAGAGAGAGAGACTGAACGAGAGAGAGAGACTGCAAGAGAGAGAGAGACTGCAAGAGAGAGAGAGAATGAAAGAGAGAGAGAGACTGAAAGAGAGAGAGACTGAAAGAGAGAGAGAGAGACAAAGAGAGAAAGAGACTGAAAGAGAGAGAGAGACTGAAGGAAGCTAGAAGGAAGAACAGACCATGAAGAGTAACATATGAATGGGGTCTCCTCCATTACAGGAATTTTCAACGACAGGACATTATCTTTAAAACTGCAAACATTTTCTCTCAGCCTCATGACAAAATGTGTAGACTACCAGGAAATTATCTCAGGGATTCTTGAAAGTGGAGAAAATCCTATTTTGTCAGGGAAACGGTGGTATGCCACTAAGGGCAGCTTGCTCCAGGGTCCCATGGGGATGCCTGTTCTCCACCCCTGACAGGCTGCTCTATACTGGGGCGCAGAGGTCTAGTCCCTCCCTGAGGGAGACCAGAGGCCTGGTGCTGCTGGAGCTGTGTTCAGGACAGATGGACATCTGGTAACTAGATCCTCACTCCTCTATTTGACATCTGTCAGATGGTCTGAACCCTGAGACACATGCAGTCTAGTCCTCTTTCCACTGCACCTGATGGATGGGCCAGGTACTTAGTGTCTAGGGGAAGGGGCTATGGTAGTACTTAGTGTCTAGGGGAAGGGGCTATGTTAGTACTTAGTGTCTAGGGGAAGGGGTTATGGTAGTACTTAGTGTCTAGGGGAAGGGGTTATGGTAGTACTTAGTGTCTAGGGGAAGGGGCTAGGGGAAGGGGCTATGGTAGTACTTAGTGTCTAGGGGAAGGGGCTATGTTAGTACTTAGTGTCTAGGGGAAGGGGTTATGGTAGTACTTAGTGTCTAGGGGAAGGGGCTACGGTAGTACTTAGTGGCTAGGGGAAGGGGCTAGGATAGTACTTAGTGTCTAGGGGAAGGGGTTATGGTAGTACTTAGTGTCTAGGGGAAGGGGCTAGGGGAAGGGGTTATGGTAGTACTTAATGTCTAGGGGAAGGGGCTAGGGGAAGGGGCTATGGTAGTACTTAGTGTCTAGGGGAAGGGACTATGGTAGTACTTAGTGTCTAGGGGAAGGGGCTATGGTAGTACTTAGTGTCTAGGGGAAGGGGCTAGGGGAAGGGGCTATGATAGTACTTAGTGTCTAGGGGAAGGGGTTATGGTAGTACTTAGTGTCTAGGGGAAGGGGTTATGGTAGTACTTAGTGTCTAGGGGAAGGGGCTAGGGGAAGGGGCTATGGTAGTACTTAGTGTCTAGGGGAAGGGGCTATGTTAGTACTTAGTGTCTAGGGGAAGGGGTTATGGTAGTACTTAGTGTCTAGGGGAAGGGGCTAGGGGAAGGGACTATGGTAGTACTTAGTGTCTAGGGGAAGGGGCTATGGTAGTACTTAGTGTCTAGGGGAAGGGCCTATGGTAGTACTTAGTGTCTAGGGGAAGGGGCTAGGGGAAGGGGCTATGGTAGTACTTAGTGTCTAGGGGAAGGGGCTATGGTAGTACTTAGTGTCTAGGGGAAGGGGCTATGGTAGTACTTAGTGTCTAGGGGAAGGGGCTAGGGGAAGGGGCTAGGGGAAGGGGCTATGATAGTACTTAGTGGCTAGGGGAAGGGGCTATGGTAGTACTTAGTGTCTAGGGGAAGGGGCTAGGGAAAGGGGCTAGGGGAAGGGGCTATGATAGTACTTAGTGGCTAGGGGAAGGGGCTAGGGGAAGGGGCTATGATAGTACTTAGTGGCTAGAGGAAGGGGCTAGGGGAAGGGGCTATGATAGTACTTAGTGTCTAGGGGAAGGGGCTAGGGGAAGGGGCTTTGGTAATACTTAGTGGCTAGGGGAAGGGGCTATGGTAATACTTAGTGTCTAGGGGAAGGGGCTAGGGGAAGGGGCTATGGTAGTACTTAGTGTCTAGGGGAAGGGGCTATGGTAGTACTTAGTGTCTAGGGGAAGGTGCTATGGTAGTACTTAGTGTCTAGGGGAAGGGGCTATGGTAGTACTTAGTGTCTAGGGGAAGGGGCTATGGTATTACTTAGTGTCTAGGGGAAGGTGCTATGGTAGTACTTAGTGTCTAGGGGAAGGGGCTAGGGGAAGGGGCTATGGTAGTACTTTGTGTCTAGGGGAAGGGGCTATGGTAGTACTTAGTGTCTAGGGGAAGGGGCTATGGTAGTACTTAGTGTCTAGGGGAAGGGGTTATGGTAATACTTAGTGTCTAGGGAAAGGGGCTATGGTAGTACTTAGTGTCTAGGGGAAGGGGCTAGGGCAAGGGGCTAGGGTAGTACTTAGTGTTTAGGGGAAGGGGCTAGGGGAAGGGGCTAGGGTAGTACTTAGTGTCTAGGGGAAGGGGCTATGGTAGTACTTAGTGTCTAGGGGAAGGGGCTATGGTAGTACTTAGTGTCTAAGGGAAGGGGCTACGGTAGTACTTAGTGTCTAGGGGAAGGGACTATGGTAGTACTTAGTGTCTAAGGGAAGGGACTATGATAGTACTTAGTGGCTAGGGGAAGGGGCTATGATAGTACTTAGTGGCTAGAGGAAGGGGCTAGGGGAAGGGGCTATGATAGTACTTAGTGTCTAGGGGAAGGGGCTAGGGGAAGGGGCTTTGGTAGTACTTAGTGGCTAGGGGAAGGGGCTATGGTAGTACTTAGTGTCTAGGGGAAGGGGCTAGGGGAAGGGGCTTTGGTAGTACTTAGTGGCTAGGGGAAGGGGCTATGGTAATACTTAGTGTCTAGGGGAAGGGGCTAGGGGAAGGGGCTATGGTAGTACTTAGTGTCTAGGGGAAGGGGCTATGGTAGTACTTAGTGTCTAGGGGAAGGTGCTATGGTAGTACTTAGTGTCTAGGGGAAGGGGCTAGGGGAAGGGGCTATGGTAGTACTTAGTGTCTAGGGGAAGGGACTATGGTAGTACTTAGTGTCTAGGGGAAGGGGCTATGGTAGTACTTAGTGTCTAGGGGAAGGGGCTAGGGGAAGGGGCTATGATAGTACTTAGTGTCTAGGGGAAGGGGTTATGGTAGTACTTAGTGTCTAGGGGAAGGGGTTATGGTAGTACTTAGTGTCTAGGGGAAGGGGCTAGGGGAAGGGGCTATGGTAGTACTTAGTGTCTAGGGGAAGGGGCTATGGGAAGGGGTTATGGTAGTACTTAATGTCTAGGGGAAGGGGCTAGGGGAAGGGGCTATGGTAGTACTTAGTGTCTAGGGGAAGGGACTATGGTAGTACTTAGTGTCTAGGGGAAGGGGCTATGGTAGTACTTAGTGTCTAGGGGAAGGGGCTAGGGGAAGGGGCTATGATAGTACTTAGTGTCTAGGGGAAGGGGTTATGGTAGTACTTAGTGTCTAGGGGAAGGGGTTATGGTAGTACTTAGTGTCTAGGGGAAGGGGCTAGGGGAAGGGGCTATGGTAGTACTTAGTGTCTAGGGGAAGGGGCTATGTTAGTACTTAGTGTCTAGGGGAAGGGGTTATGGTAGTACTTAGTGTCTAGGGGAAGGGGCTAGGGGAAGGGACTATGGTAGTACTTAGTGTCTAGGGGAAGGGGCTATGGTAGTACTTAGTGTCTAGGGGAAGGGCCTATGGTAGTACTTAGTGTCTAGGGGAAGGGGCTAGGGGAAGGGGCTATGGTAGTACTTAGTGTCTAGGGGAAGGGGCTATGGTAGTACTTAGTGTCTAGGGGAAGGGGCTATGGTAGTACTTAGTGTCTAGGGGAAGGGGCTAGGGGAAGGGGCTAGGGGAAGGGGCTATGATAGTACTTAGTGGCTAGAGGAAGGGGCTAGGGGAAGGGGCTATGGTAGTACTTAGTGTCTAGGGGAAGGGGCTAGGGAAAGGGGCTATGATAGTACTTAGTGGCTAGGGGAAGGGGCTAGGGGAAGGGGCTATGATAGTACTTAGTGGCTAGAGGAAGGGGCTAGGGGAAGGGGCTATGATAGTACTTAGTGTCTAGGGGAAGGGGCTAGGGGAAGGGGCTTTGGTAATACTTAGTGGCTAGGGGAAGGGGCTATGGTAATACTTAGTGTCTAGGGGAAGGGGCTAGGGGAAGGGGCTATGGTAGTACTTAGTGTCTAGGGGAAGGGGCTATGGTAGTACTTAGTGTCTAGGGGAAGGTGCTATGGTAGTACTTAGTGTCTAGGGGAAGGGGCTATGGTAGTACTTAGTGTCTAGGGGAAGGGGCTATGGTATTACTTAGTGTCTAGGGGAAGGTGCTATGGTAGTACTTAGTGTCTAGGGGAAGGGGCTAGGGGAAGGGGCTATGGTAGTACTTTGTGTCTAGGGGAAGGGGCTATGGTAGTACTTAGTGTCTAGGGGAAGGGGCTATGGTAGTACTTAGTGTCTAGGGGAAGGGGTTATGGTAATACTTAGTGTCTAGGGAAAGGGGCTATGGTAGTACTTAGTGTCTAGGGGAAGGGGCTAGGGCAAGGGGCTAGGGTAGTACTTAGTGTTTAGGGGAAGGGGCTAGGGGAAGGGGCTAGGGTAGTACTTAGTGTCTAGGGGAAGGGGCTATGGTAGTACTTAGTGTCTAGGGGAAGGGGCTATGGTAGTACTTAGTGTCTAAGGGAAGGGGCTACGGTAGTACTTAGTGTCTAGGGGAAGGGACTATGGTAGTACTTAGTGTCTAAGGGAAGGGACTATGATAGTACTTAGTGGCTAGGGGAAGGGGCTAGGGGAAGGGGCTATGATAGTACTTAGTGGCTAGAGGAAGGGGCTAGGGGAAGGGGCTATGATAGTACTTAGTGTCTAGGGGAAGGGGCTAGGGGAAGGGGCTTTGGTAGTACTTAGTGGCTAGGGGAAGGGGCTATGGTAGTACTTAGTGTCTAGGGGAAGGGGCTAGGGGAAGGGGCTTTGGTAGTACTTAGTGGCTAGGGGAAGGGGCTATGGTAATACTTAGTGTCTAGGGGAAGGGGCTAGGGGAAGGGGCTATGGTAGTACTTAGTGTCTAGGGGAAGGGGCTATGGTAGTACTTAGTGTCTAGGGGAAGGTGCTATGGTAGTACTTAGTGTCTAGGGGAAGGGGCTAGGGGAAGGGGCTATGGTAGTACTTAGTGTCTAGGGGAAGGGGCTATGGTAGTACTTAGTGTCTAGGGGAAGGGGCTATGGTAGTACTTAGTGTCTAGGGGAAGGTGCTATGGTAGTACTTAGTGTCTAGGGGAAGGGGCTATGGTAGTACTTAGTGTCTAGGGGAAGGGGCTATGGTAGTACTTAATGTCTAGGGGAAGGGACTAGGGGAAGGGGCTATGGGGGGCTATGGTAGTACTTAATGTCTAGGGGAAGGGGCTATGGTAATACTTAGTGTCTAGGGGAAGGGGCTATGGTAGTACTTAGTGTCTAGGGGAAGGGGCTATGGTAGTACTTAGTGTCTAGGGGAAGGGGTTATGGTAATACTTAGTGTCTAGGGAAAGGGGCTATGGTAGTACTTAGTGTCTAGGGGAAGGGGCTAGGGCAAGGGGCTAGGGTAGTACTTAGTGTTTAGGGGAAGGGGCTAGGGGAAGGGGCTAGGGTAGTACTTAGTGTCTAGGGGAAGGGGCTATGGTAGTACTTAGTGTCTAGGGGAAGGGGCTATGGTAGTACTTAGTGTCTAAGGGAAGGGGCTACGGTAGTACTTAGTGTCTAGGGGAAGGGACTATGGTAGTACTTAGTGTCTAGGGGAAGGGGCTATGGTAGTACTTAGTGTCTAGGGGAAGGGGCTATGGTAGTACTTAGTGTCTAAGGGAAGGGGCTACGGTAGTACTTAGTGTCTAGGGGAAGGGACTATGATAGTACTTAGTGGCTAGGGGAAGGGGCTAGGGGAAGGGGCTATGATAGTACTTAGTGGCTAGAGGAAGGGGCTAGGGGAAGGGGCTATGATAGTACTTAGTGTCTAGGGGAAGGGGCTAGGGGAAGGGGCTTTGGTAGTACTTAGTGGCTAGGGGAAGGGGCTATGGTAGTACTTAGTGTCTAGGGGAAGGGGCTATGGTAGTACTTAGTGTCTAAGGGAAGGGGCTACGGTAGTACTTAGTGTCTAGGGGAAGGGACTATGGTAGTACTTAGTGTCTAAGGGAAGGGACTATGATAGTACTTAGTGGCTAGGGGAAGGGGCTAGGGGAAGGGGCTATGATAGTACTTAGTGGCTAGAGGAAGGGGCTATGATAGTACTTAGTGTCTAGGGGAAGGGGCTAGGGGAAGGGGCTTTGGTAGTACTTAGTGGCTAGGGGAAGGGGCTATGGTAGTACTTAGTGTCTAGGGGAAGGGGCTAGGGGAAGGGGCTTTGGTAGTACTTAGTGGCTAGGGGAAGGGGCTATGGTAATACTTAGTGTCTAGGGGAAGGGGCTAGGGGAAGGGGCTATGGTAGTACTTAGTGTCTAGGGGAAGGGGCTATGGTAGTACTTAGTGTCTAGGGGAAGGTGCTATGGTAGTACTTAGTGTCTAGGGGAAGGGGCTAGGGGAAGGGGCTATGGTAGTACTTAGTGTCTAGGGGAAGGGGCTATGGTAGTACTTAGTGTCTAGGGGAAGGGGCTATGGTAGTACTTAGTGTCTAGGGGAAGGGGCTATGGTAGTACTTAATGTCTAGGGGAAGGGACTAGGGGAAGGGGCTATGGGGGGCTATGGTAGTACTTAATGTCTAGGGGAAGGGGCTATGGTAATACTTAGTGTCTAGGGGAAGGGGCTATGGTAGTACTTAGTGTCTAGGGGAAGGGGCTATGGTAGTACTTAGTGTCTAGGGGAAGGGGCTATGGTAGTACTTAGTGTCTAGGGGAAGGGGCTATGGTAGTACTTAGTGTCTAGGGGAAGGGGCTATGGTAGTACTTAGTGTCTAGGGAAAGGGGCTATGGTAGTACTTAGTGTCTAGGGGAAGGGGCTAGGGCAAGGGGCTAGGGTAGTACTTAGTGTTTAGGGGAAGGGGCTAGGGGAAGGGGCTAGGGTAGTACTTAGTGTCTAGGGGAAGGGGCTATGGTAGTACTTAGTGTCTAGGGGAAGGGGCTATGGTAGTACTTAGTGTCTAAGGGAAGGGGCTACGGTAGTACTTAGTGTCTAGGGGAAGGGACTATGGTAGTACTTAGTGTCTAGGGGAAGGGGCTATGGTAGTACTTAGTGTCTAAGGGAAGGGGCTATGGTAGTACTTAGTGTCTAAGGGAAGGGGCTATGGTAGTACTTAGTGTCTAGGGGAAGGGGCTAGGGGAAGGGGTTATGGTAGTACTTAGTGTCTAGGGGAAGGGGCTATGGTAGTACTTAGTGTCTAAGGGAAGGGACTATGGTAGTACTTAGTGTCTAAGGGAAGGGGCTATGGTAGTACTTAGTGTCTAGGGGAAGGGGCTATGGTAGTACTTAGTGTCTAGGGGAAGGGGCTATGTTAGTACTTAATGTCTAGGGGAAGGGGCTAGGGGTAGGGACTATGGTAGTATTTAGTGTCTAAGGGAAGGGGCTATGGTAGTACTTAGTGTCTAAGGGAAGGGGCTATGGTAGTACTTAGTGTCTAAGGGAAGGGGCTATGGTAGTACTTAGTGTCTAGGGGAAGGGACTATGGTAGTACTTAGTGTCTAGGGGAAGGGGCTATGGTAGTACTTAGTGTCTAGGGGAAGGGGCTATGGTAGTACTTAGTGTCTAGGGGAAGGGGCTATGGTAGTACTTAGTGTCTAGGGGAAGGGGCTATGGTAGTACTTAGTGTCTAGGGGAAGGGACTATGGTAGTACTTAGTGTCTAGGGGAAGGGGCTATGGTAGTACTTAGTGTCTAGGGGAAGGGGCTATGGTAGTACTTAGTGTCTAGGGGAAGGGGCTATGGTAGTACTTAGTGTCTAGGGGAAGGGACTATGGTAGTACTTAGTGTCTAGTGGAAGGGGCTAGGGGTAGGGACTATGGTAGTACTTAGTGTCTAGGGGAAGGTGCTAGGGGAAGGGGCTATGGGGGGCTATGGTAGTACTTAGTGTCTAGGGGAAGGGGCTATGGTAGTACTTAGTGTCTAGGGGAAGGGGCTATGGTAGTACTTAGTGTCTAGGGGAAGGGGCTATGGTAGTACTTAGTGTCTAGGGGAAGGGGCTATGGTAGTACTTAGTGTCTAGGGGAAGGGGCTATGGTAGTACTTAGTGTCTAGGGGAAGGGGCTATGGTAGTACTTAGTGTCTAGGGGAAGGGGCTATGGTAGTACTTAGTGTCTAGGGGAAGGGGCTATGGTAGTACTTAGTGGCTAGGGGTAGGGACTATGGTAGTACTTAGTGTCTAGGGGAAGGGGCTAGGGGTAGGGACTATGGTAGTACTTAGTGTCTAGTGGAAGGTGCTAGGGGAAGGGGCTATGGGGGGCTATGGTAGTACTTAGTGTCTAGGGGAAGGTGCTAGGGGAAGGGGCTAGGGTAAGGTGTTATGGTAGTACTTAGTGTCTAGGGGAAGGGGCTATGGTAGTACTTAGTGTCTAGGGGAAGGGGCTATGGTAGTACTTAGTGTCTAGGGGAAGGGGCTATGGTAGTACTTAGTGTCTAGGGGAAGGGGCTATGGTAGTACTTAGTGTCTAGGGGAAGGGGCTAAGGTAGTACTTAGTGTCTAGGGGAAGGGGCTATGGTAGTACTTAGTGTCTAGGGGAAGGGGCTATGGTAGTACTTAGTGTCTAGGGGAAGGGGCTATGGTAGTACTTAGTGGCTAGGGGTAGGGACTATGGTAGTACTTAGTGTCTAGGGGAAGGGGCTAGGGGTAGGGACTATGGTAGTACTTAGTGTCTAGTGGAAGGTGCTAGGGGAAGGGGCTATGGGGGGCTATGGTAGTACTTAGTGTCTAGGGGAAGGGGCTATGGTAGTACTTAGTGTCTAGGGGAAGGGGCTAGGGGAAGGGGCTATGGTAGTACTTAGTGTCTAGGGGAAGGGGCTATGGGGGGCTATGGTAGTACTTAGTTCTTACTTAAACTCATCTGTTATAAAGTCTTGCTGGTAGAAGTGTTTCTTCTAGTGTGGTTAAACAGATGAACTGTATGGGCGGGCTGACTGTATTAACACGTCATGTCACTGCCCATTAAAAAGTAGAGCATTTGAAGCAGTTTGTTTTTCCCTGTTTTAAACCCAGATGGTCAAGTGGTTGTAATAAACTAACTGATTTACCCAATAACACAGTGATAAAGGCATAGATATCAGCTTTGTGATGAATCTCCATGGTCGTAGTCTACAGTTCAATAGTGTCTCCGTGGTCGTAGTCTACAATTCAATAGTGTTGATGTGTCTCCATGGTCGTAGTCTACAATTCAATAGTGTTGATGTGTCTCCATGGCCGTAGTCTACAATTCAATAGTGTTGATGTGTCTCCATGGCCGTAGTCTACAATTCAATAGTGTCTCCATGGCCGTAGTCTACAATTCAGTAGTGTCTTCATGGCCGTAGTCTACAATTCAATAGTGTCTCCATGGCCGTAGTCTACAATTCAGTAGTGTTTCCATGGCCGTAGTCTACAATTCAATAGTGTCTCCATGGCCCTAGTCTACAATTCAATAGTGTCTCCATGGCCGTAGTCTACAATTCAATAGTGTCTCCATGGCCGTAGTCTACAATTCAATAGTGTCTCCATGACCGTGGTCTACAATTCAATAGTGTCCCATTAGTGTTGTTGTCATTATAACCTGAATGTTGACTCTAAGAGTGTATCAGGTCCAGGCCCGTCCGCTGGTAAATGTGACATAACGGGTTCAGATAGAGAGGACATGGGGACGGTATCTAGAGATCTGTCTCCCATTCATTATGCTGCCGTACTGGAGGAGGGATGAGAGGAGGGAGGAGAGGAGAGGAGGGGAGGGAGGAGAGGAGAGGAGGGAGGAGAGGGAGGAGAGGAGGGGAGGGAGGAGAGGAGAGGAGGGAGGTGTTCCTTTCATTATGCTGCCGTGCTGGAGGAGGGACATGAGGAGGGAGGAAAGGAGGGAGGAGAGGAGGGAGGAAAGGAGGTCGGTGTTCCTTTCAAGCGATGCCCAGATAGTCTGGCCGACGCCAGGGAACAGTGACTCAGGCTGGAGCGGAGACGCAGTGTTTTAGATAAGTAGATGGTGGTGTCACACTGCTGTTATAGCTGAGCCAGAGTAGTGGTATCACACTGCTGTTATAGCTGAGTCAGAGTAGTGGTATCACACTGCTGTTATAGCTGAGTCAGAGTAGTGGTATCACACTGCTGTTATAGCTGAGCCAGAGTAGTGGTATCACACTGCTGTTATAGCTGAGTCAGAGTAGTGGTATCACACTGCTGTTATAGCTGAGTCAGAGTAGTGGTATCACACTGCTGTTATAGCTGAGTCAGAGTAGTGGTATCACACTGCTGTTATAGCTGAGTCAGAGTAGTGGTATCACACTGCTGTTATAGCTGAGTCAGAGTAGTGGTATCACACTGCTGTTATAGCTGAGCCAGAGTAGTGGTATCACACTGCTGTTATAGCTGAGTCAGAGTAGTGGTATCACACTGCTGTTATAGCTGAGTCAGAGTAGTGGTATCACACTGCTGTTATAGCTGAGTCAGAGTAGTGGTATCACACTGCTGTTATAGCTGAGTCAGAGTAGTGGTATCACACTGCTGTTATAGCTGAGTCAGAGTAGTGGTATCACACTGCTGTTATAGCTGAGTCAGAGTAGTGGTATCACACTGCTGTTATAGCTGAGTCAGAGTAGTGGTATCACACTGCTGTTATAGCTGAGTCAGAGTAGTGGTATCACACTGCTGTTATAGCTGAGTCAGAGTAGTGGTATCACACTGCTGTTATAGCTGAGTCAGAGTAGTGGTATCACACTGCTGTTATAGCTGAGTCAGAGTAGTGGTATCACACTGCTGTTATAGCTGAGTCAGAGTAGTGGTATCACACTGCTGTTATAGCTGAGTCAGAGTAGTGGTATCACACTGCTGTTATAGCTGAGTCAGAGTAGTGGTATCACACTGCTGTTATAGCTGAGTCAGAGTAGTGGTATCACACTGCTGTTATAGCTGAGTCAGAGTAGTGGTATCACACTGCTGTTATAGCTGAGCCAGAGTAGTGGTGTCATACTGCTGTTATAGCTGAGTCAGAGTAGTGGTGTCACACTGCTGTTATAGCTGAGTCAGAGTAGTGGTGTCACACTGCTGTTATAGCTGAGCCAGAGTAGTGGTATCACACTGCTGTTATAGCTGAGCCAGAGTAGTGGTGTCACACTGCTGTTATAGCTGAGTCAGAGTAGTGGTGTCACACTCCTGTTATAGCTGGCCTGGTTTAACCTTTCAGCTTCAGACAAACACAGAGGCGGGAGTGATACGGACAGGTCACGGATCACTCTGCGCCTGAGAAATGTAATGACTAACTAATTACAAATACATTGTCCCCCAAGAGCTGTTTGTCTAACCTGGAGGGGGGAGAGAGATGGGGAGAGAGAGGGAAGGAGGGGGAGAGAGAGGGGACTGGAGGGGGGACTGGAGGTGGAGAGAGAGTTTGAGGGTGAGCGAGAGGGGGAGAGAGAGGGAAGGATGGGGGACTGGAGGTGGAGAGAGAGTTTGAGGGTGAGCGAGAGGGGGAGAGAGAGGGAAGGATGGGGGACTGGAGGGGGAGAGTGAGGGAAGGAGGGGGAGAGAGAGGGAAGGAAGGAGGGGGAGAGAGCGAGAAGGAGGGGGAGAGAGAGGGAAGGAGGGGGGACTGGAGGTGGAGAGAGAGTTTGAGGGTGAGCGAGAGCGAGAGGGGGAGAGAGAGGGAAGGATGGGGGACTGGAGGGGGAGAGTGAGGGAAGGAGGGGGAGAGTGAGGGAAGGAGGGGGAGAGAGAGGGAAGGAAGGAGGGGGAGAGAGCGAGAAGGAGGGGGAGAGAGAGGGAAGGAGGGGGGACTGGAGGGGGAGAGCGAGGTGAGTGAGATGAGAGCAAAACTTCACCTCTGTATCTGGCTAGTTGATTAATCCTGTTTTAATTACTATGTTGTAACAGCTGCATCTCTATCTTTACTTGTCATCTACATGTTGCTGCTTACTTTCCAACTTCCTCCCTGTGTTAACACACTGGACATTATATTCTAGAACATTCTTACCCTCTGTGTTAACACCCTGGACGTTATATTCTAGAACATTCTCACCCTCTCTGTTAACACACTGCCAGTTATATTCTAGAACATTCTCCCCCTCTGTGTTAACACACTGCCAGTTATATTCTAGAACATTCTCCCCCTCTGTGTTAACACCCTGCCAGTAATACTCTAGAACATTCTCCCCCTCTGTGTTAACACACTGCCAGTTATACTCTAGAACATTCTCACCATCTGTGTTAACACACTGCCAGTTATATTCTAGAACATTCTCACCCTCTGTGTTAACACACTGCCAGTTATATTCTAGAACATTCTCCCCCTCTGTGTTAACACCCTGCCAGTAATACTCTAGAACATTCTCCCCCTCTGTGTTAACACACTGGACGTTATACTCTAGAACATTCTCCCCCTATGTGTTAACACACTGGACGTTATACTCTAGAACATTCTCACCCTCTGTGTTAACACACTGGATGTTACATTCTAGAACATTCTCCCCCTCTGTGTTAACACACTGGACATTATACGCTAGAACATTCTCCCCCTCTGTGTTAACACACTGGACGTTACACTCTAGAACAGGACCAGTCGTTGAAGTGTAATGAAAACGGTGCCAAACTCTTCTCACTTTAATGTCACAGTACTAGAGGTTGTATTTAACGTATCGTCTGTACGAGGATAAAGTCTTGTGAAGTCTAGTTTAATCAGGACAAACATAACATTCTGTCACCCGGGGTGAGATAAATGAGAGTTCTCTCCGTCGTCCACTTCCTTTCCTTCACCGTCCTAAATGTTTTAATGAGTGTCAGACGTGATTGAGATCCCAGAGCCGTGTGTGTGAGCGGAGAACACATCGTCAGGTGAACCAGAGCATTAGTTGACTCTGTATCAGTCTGATAACACCAGGTCATTAGAGAGAAAAGCTCTCTGTTTTGTTCCGGGTGTTTCACAACTGCTGTCACTGTTCAAACTCTTTTATCCTGCAATGACCTTCTGTTTTCCCAAATGGCACCATATTCCCTATATAGTGCACCACTTTTTACCCTATAGGCCCTGATCAAAAGTAGTGCACTATATAGGGAATAGGGTGGTATTTGGAACACAAATGGTGTTTATCCTTGATATTCTCTCTGTCGAGAGGTCTGGTTGGATGAGGTCTGGTTGGATGAGGTCTGGTTGGATGAGGTCTGGTTGGATGAGGTCTGGTTGGATGAGGTCTGGTTGGATGAGGTCTGGCCGGATGAGGTCTGGTTGGATGAGGTCTGGTTGGATGAGGTCTGGTCGGATGAGGTCTGGTTGGATGAAGTCTGGCTGGATGAGGTCTGGTTGGATGAGGTCTGGTTGGATGAGGTCTGGTTGGATGAGGTCTGGCCGGATGAGGTCTGGCCGGATGAGGTCTGGCCGGATGAGGTCTGGTCGGATGAGGTCTGGTCGGATGAGGTCTGGTCGGATGAGGTCTGGTCGGATGAGGTCTGGTCGGATGAGGTCTGGTCGGATGAGGTCTGGCTGGATGAGGTCTGGTTGGTTGAGGTCTGGCTGGATGAAGTCTGGCTGGATGAGGTCTGGTTGGATGAGGTCTGGTTGGATGAGGTCTGGTTGGATGAGGTCTGGTTGGATGAGGTCTGGCCGGATGAGGTCTGGCCGGATGAGGTCTGGCCGGATGAGGTCTGGTCGGATGAGGTCTGGTCGGATGAGGTCTGGTCGGATGAGGTCTGGTCGGATGAGGTCTGGCTGGATGAGGTCTGGTTGGTTGAGGTCTGGCTGGATGAGGTCTGGTTGGATGAGGTCTGGTTGGATGAGGTCTGGTTGGATGAGATCTGGTTGGATGAGGTCTGGCCGGATGAGGTCTGGTTGGATGAGGTCTGGTCGGATGAGGTCTGGTCGGATGAAGTCTGGCTGGATGAGGTCTGGTTGGATGAGGTCTGGTTGGATGAGGTCTGGCTGGATGAGGTCTGGCTGGATGATGTCTGGTTGGATGATTCTAGCTCTGTTTCTCTCTGATAGTCTCCCTGTCGATAGGCCTGTTGTCTGAAGCCCCTCACTACAGAACATTAGGGTCTGGTAGTTGAATGGGCTGTTCACATGTAGTCTGACATCAGTCTGGTATACAGCATGGTGAGGATATCTAGTTGTAGTCTGACATCAGTCTGATATACAGCATGGTGAGGATATCTAGTTGTAATCTGACATCAGTCTGATATACAGCATGGTGAGGATATCTAGTTGTAGTCTGACATCAGTCTGATATACAGCATGGTGAGGATATCTAGTTGTAATCTGACATCAGTCTGATATACAGCATGGTGAGGATATCTAGTTGTAGTCTGACATCAGTCTGATATACAGCATGGTGAGGATATCTAGTTGTAGTCTGACATCAGTCTGATATACAGCATGGTGAGGATATCTAGTTGTAGTCTGACATCAGTCTGATATACAGCATGGTGAGGATATCTAGTTGTAGTCTGACATCAGTCTGGTATACAGCATGGTGAGGATATCTAGTTGTAGTCTGACATCAGTCTGATATACAGCATGGTGAGGATATCTAGTTGTAGTCTGACATCAGTCTGGTATACAGCATGGTGAGGATATCTAGTTGTAGTCTGACATCAGTCTGATATACAGCATGGTGAGGATATCTAGTTGTAATCTGACATCAGTCTGATATACAGCATGGTGAGGATATCTAGTTGTAATCTGACATCAGTCTGATATACAGCATGGTGAGGATATCTAGTTGTAGTCTGACATCAGTCTGATATACAGCATGGTGAGGATATCTAGTTGTAGTCTGACATCAGTCTGATATACAGCATGGTGAGGATATCTAGTTGTAATCTGACATCAGTCTGATATACAGCATGGTGAGGATATCTAGTTGTAGTCTGACATCAGTCTGATATACAGCATGGTGAGGATATCTAGTTGTAGTCTGACATCAGTCTGATATACAGCATGGTGAGGATATCTAGTTGTAGTCTGACATCAGTCTGATATACAGCATGGTGAGGATATCTAGTTGTAGTCTGACATCAGTCTGATATACAGCATGGTGAGGATATCTAGTTGTAATCTGACATCAGTCTGATATACAGCATGGTGAGGATATCTAGTTGTAATCTGACATCAGTCTGATATACAGCATGGTGAGGATATCTAGTTGTAGTCTGACATCAGTCTGATATACAGCATGGTGAGGATATCTAGTTGTAGTCTGACATCAGTCTGATATACAGCATGGTGAGGATATCTAGTTGTAGTCTGACATCAGTCTGATATACAGCATGGTGAGGATATCTAGTTGTAGTCTGACATCAGTCTGATATACAGCATGGTGAGGATATCTAGCTGTAGTCTGACATCAGTTTGATATACAGCATGGTGAGGATATCTAGTTGTAGTCTGACATCAGTCTGATATACAGCATGGTGAGGATTATCTAGTTGTAGTCTGACATCAGTCTGATATACAGCATGGTGAGGATATCTAGTAATCTGACATCAGTCTGATATACAGCATGGTGAGGATATCTAGTTGTAATCTGACATCAGTCTGATATACAGCATGGTGAGGATATCTAGTTGTAGTCTGACATCAGTCTGATATACATTACAATGGGATTCTGGCTAGCACAATGGGATTACTGGTTAGCACAATGGGATTACTGGTTAGCACAATGGGATTACTGGTTAGCACAATGGGATTACTGGCTAGCACAATGGGATTACTGGTTAGCACAATGGGATTACTGGTTAGCACAATGGGATTACTGGTTAGCACAATGGGATTACTGGCTAGCACACTGGGATTACTGGTTAGCACAATGGGATTACTGGTTAGCACAATGGGATTACTGGTTAGCACAATGGGATTACTGGTTAGCACAATGGGATTACTGGTTAGCACAATGGGATTACTGGTTAGCACAATGGGATTACTGGTTAGCACAATGGGATTACTGGTTAGCACAATGGGATTACTGGTTAGCACAATGGGATTACTGGTTAGCACAATGGGATTACTGACAGTAAGTGTTGAACACAACACACCCGTCTGTGTGCCTGCCTGTCTTCCTGCCTGTATGTCTTCCTGCTTCCGTCTTCCTTTCTTTATGCCTGCCTAACTTGTCTGCCTGTCTTTCTCCCTGCCTGCCCGTCTCCCTGCCTGTCTTTATGTCTGTCTAACATTATGTCTTTATGTCTGTCTGCCAGCCTGTCTTTATGTCTGTCTGCCAGCTTGTCGTTATGTCTGTCTGCCAGCCTGTCTTTATTTCTGCCAGCCTGTCTTCCTTTCTGCCTGCTTGCCTGTCTCTCTGCTTGCCTGTATGCCTGTCTGTCTGTTTGCCTGCCTGTGTCTGTCTGTCTGTCTGTCTGTCTGTCTGTCTGTCTTTCTCTGTCTGTCTGTTTGCCTGCCTGCCTGCCTGCCTGCCTGCCTGCCTGCCTGTGTCTGTCTGTCTGTCTGTCTGTCTGTCTGTCTGTCTGTCTGTCTGTGTCTGTCTGTGTCTGTTTACAAGTCTATGTGCCTACCTGTACCTGACTACCAGCGGAGGGAGGATAGGTGTAGGGGGCAGCAGTCTGCTATTGGTGAACACAAGACCTGAGGCACGGTTAATAATTCACATGTGAAGAGAGGAGGACTGTGGGAGTCACGTCCCTCGAAGCAGGCAGAGAGAGAGAGAGAGTTTGGCGCGATATCTTGCCCCACTGGCGGGACTTCCCTCCATCACCCCTCTCCCCTGCCTCCCTCCTCTGTTGACTCAGCTCAGTAAGTAGGTCTTGACTCATGCCTCTGTAGCCTGACACCACTGTTCTAACTCTCAGTAACCCCAACCACCACTCCTTACCTGAAACACCAGCCTTCATAACAAGCTCTGTGCACCCTGACTGCTCTGTCTCTCTCTCTCTCTCTCTCTCTTTCTCTTATCCCTCCCTCCCTCCCTCCCTCCCTCCCTCCCTCCCTCCTCTACATTTCTCCCTGCTGTAGTCACCTCTTTCACACCACTCCTCCAGTTTCTTGCCTCAGTGACTGGCTGAGAGCTGGCTGGTGTTTGTTGAACTGGTTGTTGGGAGTGTGTGTGTGTGTGTGTGTGTGTGTGTGTGTGTGTGTGTGTGTGTGTGTGTGTGTGTGTGTGTGTGTGTGTGTGTGTGTGTGTGTGTGTGTGTGTGTGTGTGTGTGTGTGTGTGTGTGTGTGTGGCAGCAGCAGGATGTTTCACTGATCCCTGGGGTTCCAATTAGTATCAACGATTCACATCAGACAAGGATATGAATGCCCTCAGTTCATTACCTCAGTCTAGTACTGAATGTTACCTCAGTTCATTACCTCAGTCTAGTACTGAATGTGACCTCAGTCTAGTACTGAATGTTACCTCAGTTCATTACCTCAGTTCAGTACCTCAGTATTGTACTGAATGTTACCTCAGTTCATTACCTCAGTCTTGTACTGAATGTTACCTAAGTTCATTACCTCAGTCTAGTACTGAATGTTACCTCAGTTCGTTACCTCAGTTCGTTACCTCAGTTCATTACCTCAGTCTAGTACTGAATGTGACCTCAGTCTAGTACTGAATGTTACCTCAGTTCATTACCTCAGTTCAGTACCTCAGTATTGTACTGAATGTTACCTAAGTTCATTACCTCAGTCTAGTACTGAATGTTACCTCAGTTCAGTACCTCAGTTCATTACCTCAGTCTTGTACTGAATGTTACCTAAGTTCATTACCTCAGTCTAGTACTGAATGTTACCTCAGTTCAGTACCTCAGTTCATTACCTCAGTCTAGTACTGAATGTTACCTCAGTTCAGTACCTCAGTTCATTACCTCAGTCTAGTACTGAATGTTACCTCAGTCTAGTACTGAATGTTACCTCAGTCTAGTACTGAATGTTACCTCAGTTCAATACATCAGTCTAGTACTGAATGTTACCTCAGTTCAATACATCAGTCTAGTACTGAATGTTACCTCAGTCTAGTACTGAATGTTACCTCAGTTCAATACATCAGTCTAGTACTGAATGTTACCTCAGTTCATTACCTCAGTTCATTACCTCAGTCTAGTACTGAATGTTACCTAAGTTCATTACCTCAGTCTAGTACTGAATGTTACCTCAGTTCAGTACCTCAGTTCATTACCTCAGTCTAGTACTGAATGTTACCTAAGTTCATTACCTCAGTCTAGTACTGAATGTTACCTCAGTTCAGTACCTCAGTTCATTACCTCAGTCTAGTACTGAATGTTACCTCAGTCTAGTACTGAATGTTACCTCAGTCTAGTACTGAATGTTACCTCAGTTCAATACATCAGTCTAGTACTGAATGTTACCTCAGTTCAATACATCAGTCTAGTACTGAATGTTACCTCAGTCTAGTACTGAATGTTACCTCAGTTCAATACATCAGTCTAGTACTGAATGTTACCTCAGTTCAGTACCTCAGTTCATTACCTCAGTCTAGTACTGAATGTTACCTCAGTTCATTACCTCAGTGCATTACCTCAGTCTAGTACTGAATGTTACCTCAGTCTAGTACTGAATGTTACCTCAGTCTAGTACTGAATGTTACCTCAGTTCATTACCTCAGTTCATTACATCAGTTTGTTACCTCAGTTCATTACCTCAGTTCGTTACCTCAGTTTGTTACCTCAGTCTAGTACTGAGTGTTACTTCAGTTCATTACCTCAGTTGTTACCTCAGTCTTGTACTGAATGTTACCTCAGTTCATTACCTCAGTTGTTACCTCAGTCTTGTACTGAATGTTACCTCAGTTCATTACCTCAGTTGTTACCTCAGTCTTGTACTGAATGTTACCTCAGTTCGTTACCTCAGTTCGTTACCTCAGTCTTGTACTGAATGTTACCTCAGTATTGTACTGAATGTTACCGCAGTTCATTACCTCAGTTCATTTCCTCAGTCTACTACTGAATGTTACCGCAGTTCATTACCTCAGTTCATTACCTCAGTCTTGTACTGAATGTTACCTCAGTTCATTACCTCAGTCTAGTACTGAATGTGACCTCAGTCTAGTACTGAATGTTACCGCAGTTCATTACCTCAGTTCATTACCTCAGTCTTGTACTGAATGTTACCTCAGTTCATTACCTCAGTCTAGTACTGAATGTTACCTCAGTATTGTACTGAATGTTACCTCAGTTTGTTACCTCAGTCTTGTACTGAATGTTACCTCAGTATTGTACTGAATGTTACCGCAGTTCATTACCTCAGTTCATTACCTCAGTATTGTACTGAATGTTACCGCAGTTCATTACCTCAGTTCATTTCCTCAGTCTAGTACTGAATGTTACCGCAGTTCATTACCTCAGTTCATTTCCTCAGTCTAGTACTGAATGTTACCTGTTTAACACTGGATGTATTACAGCTGAATTATCTATGTTGTAGTAATACTGCTGGGAGCTATATTGATGCTGTTAGTTATATTGATCGTGTAATAATTATATATGTTATATTGCTAGTTATATTGATTGTGTAATAATTATATATGTTTTATTGATAGTTATAGTGATCGTGTAATAATTATATAGGTTTTATTGATAGTTATAGTGATCGTGTAATAATTCTATATGTTATATTGATTGTGTTATAATTCTATATGTTATATTGATCGTGTAATAATTATATATTTTATATTGATAGTTATATTGATAGTATTGATACTGCTGTAGCTGCTCAGTCAGGGTGTAGATGAGTCAACTGTATTGGACATCAATAGGACAGGTACTGTGACTGTATTGGACATCAATAGGACAGGTACTGTGACTGTATTGGACATCAATAGGACAGGTACTGTGACTGTAGTGGACATCAATAGGACAGGTGCTGTGTGTAGGTCATCTGATAAACAGGTTAAATGGAAGGGACTTTTTGAGGATTCCTCAGGATGCTCTATGTGAGGATGTAGTAATACGGTGAAGGGACCGTTTCAGGATGCTCTATGTAAGGATGTAGTAATACGGTGAAGGGACTGTTTCAGGATGTAGTAATACGGTGAAGGGACCGTTTCAGGATGTAGTAATACGGTGAAGGGACCGTTTCAGAATGCTCTATGTAAGGATGTAGTAATACGGTGAAGGGACCGTTTCAGGATGCTCTATGTAAGGATGTAGTAATACGGTGAAGGGACTGTTTCAGGATGTAGTAATACGGTGAAGGGACCGTTTCAGGATGTAGTAATACGGTGAAGGGACCGTTTCAGGATGCTCTATGTAAGGATGTAGTAATACGGTGAAGGGACCGTTTCAGGATGCTCTATGTAAGGATGTAGTAATACGGTGAAGGGACTGTTTCAGGATGTAGTAATACGGTGAAGGGACCGTTTCAGGATGCTCTATGTGAGGATGTAGTAATACGGTGAAGGGACCGTTTCAGGATGCTCTATGTGAGGATGTAGTAATACGGTGAAGGGACTGTTTCAGGATGTAGTAATACGGTGAAGGGACCGTTTCAGGATGCTCTATGTGAGGATGTAGTAATACGGTGAAGGGACCGTTTCAGGATGTAGTAATACGGTGAAGGGACCGTTTCAGGATGCTCTATGTGATTATGTAGTAATACGGTGAAGGGACCGTTTCAGGATGTAGTAATACGGTGAAGGGACCGTTTCAGGATGCTCTATGTAAGGATGTAGTACTACGGTGAAGGGACCGTTTCAGGATGTAGTAATACGGTGAAGGGACCGTTTCAGGATGTAGTAATACGGTGAAGGGACCGTTTCAGGATGCTCTATGTAAGGATGTAGTAATACGGTGAAGGGACCGTTTCAGGATGCTCTATGTGAGGATGTAGTAATACGGTGAAGGGACCGTTTCAGGATGCTCTATGTGAGGATGTAGTAATACGGTGAAGGGACCGTTTCAGGATGCTCTATGTGAGGATGTAGTAATACGGTGAAGGGACCGTTTCAGGATGCTCTATGTAAGGATGTAGTAATACGGTGAAGGGACCGTTTCAGGATGTAGTAATACGGTGAAGGGACCGTTTCAGGATGCTCTATGTGAGGATGTAGTAATACGGTGAAGGGACCGTTTCAGGATGCTCTATGTAAGGATGTAGTAATACGGTGAAGGGACCGTTTCAGGATGTAGTAATACGGTGAAGGGACCGTTTCAGGATGCTCTATGTAAGGATGTAGTAATACGGTGAAGGGACCGTTTCAGGATGTAGTAATACGGTGAAGGGACCGTTTCAGGATGCTCTATGTAAGGATGTAGTAATACGGTGAAGGGACCGTTTCAGGATGTAGTAATACGG
Source organism: Salvelinus fontinalis (assembly GCF_029448725.1). NCBI lineage: Eukaryota > Metazoa > Chordata > Actinopteri > Salmoniformes > Salmonidae > Salvelinus > Salvelinus fontinalis. The sequence continues at coordinate 28,621 of NW_026601090.1, forward strand.
TGAAGGGACCGTTTCAGGATGCTCTATGTGAGGATGTAGTAATACGGTGAAGGGACCGTTTCAGGATGTAGTAATACGGTGAAGGGACCGTTTCAGGATGCTCTATGTGAGGATGTAGTAATACGGTGAAGGGACCGTTTCAGGATGCTCTATGTAAGGATGTAGTAATACGGTGAAGGGACCGTTTCAGGATGCTCTATGTAAGGATGTAGTAATACGGTGAAGGGACCGTTTCAGGATGCTCTATGTAAGGATGTAGTAATACGGTGAAGGGACCGTTTCAGGATGCTCTATGTGAGGATGTATTAATACGGTGAAGGGACCGTTTCAGGATGCTCTATGTAAGGATGTAGTAATACGGTGAAGGGACCGTTTCAGGATGTAGTAATACGGTGAAGGGACCGTTTCAGGATGCTCTATGTAAGGATGTAGTAATACGGTGAAGGGACCGTTTCAGGATGCTCTATGTGAGGATGTAGTAATACGGTGAAGGGACCGTTTCAGGATGTAGTAATACGGTGAAGGGACCGTTTCAGGATGCTCTATGTAAGGATGTAGTAATACGGTGAAGGGACCGTTTCAGGATGCTCTATGTAAGGATGTAGTAATACGGTGAAGGGACCGTTTCAGGATGTAGTAATACGGTGAAGGGACCGTTTCAGGATGCTCTATGTAAGGATGTAGTAATACGGTGAAGGGACCGTTTCAGGATGCTCTATGTAAGGATGTAGTAATACGGTACATCTAGATGCTGACTGTTAGGCCTATCCCCATGATGTACTTGTTTTAATCACGTTAAACTCTGTTCTCACCTAGGACCCTAATCTCTCACACTGTGATGTGGCTTTGGGGGGGTTTACTTTACCTGGAGTTTCCCTCAGATGTAACTCACAGATGGGGTGGGGATGTCTAATGTTCAGACACGTTTCCTCTGGAACGGCGCTTTGGGAATGTCCTGTCTGTCTGTCTGTCTGTCTGTCTGTCTGTCTGTCTGTCTGTCTGTCTCTCTGTCTCCCATCTGCTGTCCTTGCTCTTTTCTCGCTCTAGCTCTCTCTCTCTCTCTCTCTCTGTCTCTCTCTCTGTCTCTGTGTGTGTGTGTGTGTGTGTGTGTGTGTGTGTGTGTGTGTGTGTGTGTGTGTGTGTGTGTGTGTGTGTGTGTGTGTGTGTGTGTGTGTGTGTCTGCCCCTGTCTCACCTCAGTTGCTCCCAGTGTGTCTCAACAAGTCGTCAGTTTGTTTGGGGAATCAGCTCTGACAAAAACAGGAAACTCTAAGAAGCAGGTTATTAACGTCACAACACCGTGTGAGTGTGTGTGTATCTGCCTGTGTGTGTGTATGTGTGTTTATCTGCCTGTGTGTGTGTGTATCTGCCTGTGTGTGTGTTTATCTGCCTGTGTGTGTATATGCCTGTGTGTGAGTGTGTGTTTATCTGCCTGTGTGAGTGTGTGTTTATCTGCCTGTGTGAGTATATGCCTGTGTGTGTTTATCTGCCTGTGTGAGTGTGTGTGTGTGTGTGTGTTTATCTGCCTGTGTGTGTATATGCCTGTGTGTGAGTGTGTGTTTATCTGCCTGTGTGAGTGTGTGTTTATCTGCCTGTGTGTGAGTGTGTGTGTATCTGCTTGTGTGTGAGTGTGTGTTTATCTGCCTGTGTGTGAGTGTGTGTGTATCTGCTTGTGTGTAAGTGTGTGTGTATCTGCCTGTGTGTGTGTATCTGCCTGTGTGTGAGGGTGTGTGTGAATGTGGATGCAATAGGGGCCTTCCTTTGTAAAGACAGTCTGATGCGTGTCTCCTATCGGTGCTGAGTCAGAGAATGAGACTGGTAATGTGGCGGCAGGGCTGAAGCGTGTGTGTGTGTGTACGTGTACGTGTGTGTGTGTGTGCGGCCCAGCTTTAATTGCTGACTGTTCCAGTGATTCCTCCGTTAAGCAGCTGTGGATAATTTCATTAGAGAGGTCTGAGAAACGCTACCTGCTAATCCAGGTCCTAATCACACACCAAGAACAAGTCTTCTGACTGTGTGGCTACGTATCAACACCATGCTTAGTTAGTAAGGGAATAGGGCTTTCTGTTGCAGGTTACACATTATATGACTCAACTTCTCTTATTTAGGCTGATTACTAAATTAATGCAGTGTTTAAAATATGGAGAAATGTATTTATTTTATGAGAATTTATAGGGAAGTTAGCATAATCTCCAGAGTTTAGTCTAGACAGGATCGAAATCTCCAGAGTTTAGTCTAGACAGGACTGTAATCTCCAGAGTTTAGTCTAGACAGGACTGTAATCTCCAGAGTTTAGTCTAGACAGGACCGTAATCTCCAGAGTTTAGTCTAGACAGGACCGTAATCTCCAGAGTTTAGTCTAGACAGGATCGTAATCTCCAGAGTTTAGTCTAGACAGGACCGTAATCTCCGGAGTTTAGTCTAGACAGGACTGTAATCTCCAGAGTTTAGTCTAGACAGGACTGTAATCTCCAGAGTTTAGTCTAGACAGGACTGTAATCTCCAGAGTTTAGTCTAGACAGGACTGTAATCTCCAGAGTTGAGTCTAGACAGAACTGTAATCTCCAGAGTTTAGTCTAGACAGGATCATAATCTCAGTCTAGGGTTAGGCCCTACACCAAAGCACTACCAAATGAAAACATATGTTTGACTAGATGCCTGGCACTCTGTATTTCTCCCTTGGGACATGTCAGGGCTATGGTCTATAAAACCCTCTGTCACAAAGACCCTGCTCTCTGCTCAGCCAGGTGGGGAAACCACCACGTCTCCCTCTGTTACCAAGACCCTGCTTCTTGTTGTTAGGCCTGTTAACTCCTTGTTAGGCCTGTTAACTCCTAGTTAGGTCTGTTAACTTCTTGTTAGGCCTGTTAACTCCTAGTTAGGCCTGTTAACTCCTAGTTAGGCCTGTTAACTCCTTGTTAGGTCTGTTAACTCCTTGTTAGGTCTGTTAACTCCTAGTTAGGCCTGTTAACTCCTAGTTAGGCCTGTTAACTCCTTGTTAGGCCTGTTAACTCCTAGTTAGGTCTGTTAACTCATAGTTAGGCCTGTTAACTCCTTGTTAGGCCTGTTAACTCCTAGTTAGGTCTGTTAACTCCTAGTTAGGCCTGTTAACTCCTTGTTAGGCCTGTTAACTCCTAGTTAGGCCTGTTGACTCCTAGTTAGGCCTGTTAACTCCTAGTTAGGCCGGTTAACTCCTAGTTAGGCCTGTTAACTCATAGTTAGGCCTGTTAACTCCTTGTTAGGCCTGTTGACTCCTAGTTAGGCCTGTTGACTCCTAGTTAGGCCTGTTAACTCCTAGTTAGGCCTGTTAACTCCTAGTTAGGCCTGTTAACTCATAGTTAGGCCTGTTAACTCCTTGTTAGGCCTGTTAACTCCTAGTTAGGCCCGTTAACTCCTAGTTAGCAGGAAGTGGACCTGCTGCATTGGGTTACTGCAAAAATGGAGGAGGCAAGTGGAAAGGGGAGAAGGTAAGGAACGTGTCTGTCGGACCTGCATTGAATACCAAAATTGTTCTTTAAAATTGTGATAAATAAGAAAGTACACCAATTTCATTTATGGACCAAAACAAGTGGACAACTGCATCATACAGGTTTCAAAATAGTTGGGAGGAGATTTTTAAATGTTCCGATTCCATGTCGCATGGTTTATGAACTGATACACAAAACGTCGCCGACGTTTCCCTTTAACAGTGAGTTTTCCTTCTGAGGAACTGGCCTTGACCAGAGGTCACTGCTGATACCTTCAGGTATCTAACGTGCTCAGAGGTACACAGATACCAAGGTGAGGTAGAGGCCCAGGGGGGGGCTGTTAAGGGACTTATTTGGAATCCATGACCACTTCCTTTACTGCTAGGAGGCTATTATAGATCACCTTGCTGACATACATGCACTTCCTGTGACTCGTCTCAACCCTCCAAGGGTTGTCCCTGGGTCATGTGGTGGAACCAGACTTCATTTCCTTCTTCTCTAAATGAAGTCCATGTGAAAGAGAGCGGGAGAGGGGGAAGAGTGTTAGGAGTGGGTAGGACAGGTGGTTGTCTATATACACTGTAAGTTAGGGGCCCTGTGTGTGTCTGTTAGAGAACAGGAAGCGCTGACTCTGATAAGGGTCCACAGTCCTCTCTGAATCCACCCATATCTTCCTCTCCAACGCCAGATCAAATCGATGACATTATTTCCAACAGAGAGACTTTCTTTTGTCTTTCTGTCGTATCATCTTTTCTCCCTGAATGAAAATGCCTTTGTTTTTTTCTTCTACCGTGAACAAAAAGAACCAAAACACACTTTTCTTTATATAAATGAGTCTAGAAACTCTCCCTTAAAGGATGGTGGCTGTCTGGCTGTGTAACATAGAGGAATCTGTGCTGTGTGGTATATGCAAGGCCTTGTTAACAAGCCTATGATTCATTGGTTCAGCAACATGAGGTGAAGAAGATATTCACAATGTAGATGGTTATGATATCCAGGCCTGCTAGGATGTATACTAATCAGTGGGGGGGGGGGGGGGGGGGGGGGGGGGGTTAATTGCTATAAAGTGTAAAGTTCAATGACAGACCAGATTGACATTCCATTCCTCTTGTTGTTATTTTCTATTATATTCCCTATTTCTCTCTGCATTGTTGTGAAGGGCCCGTCAGGAACCATTTCACTGTTAGTCTACACCTGTTGTTTACAAAGCATGTGACAAATACCATTTGATGTTGACTCGTAACGTCTGTCCATCATATGTGGATGGATGGATGGATGTTGACTCATAACGTCTGTCCATCATATGTGGATGGATGGATGGATGTTGACTCGTAACGTCTGTCCATCATATGTGGATGGATGGATGGATGTTGACTCATAACGTCTGTCCATCATATGTGGATGGATGGATGGATGTTGACTCGTAACGTCTGTCCATCATATGTGGATGGATGGATGGATGGATGTTGACTCATAACGTCTGTCCATCATATGTGGATGGATGGATGTTGACTCGTAACGTCTGTCCATCATATGTGGATGGATGGATGGATGTTGACTCGTAACGTCTGTCCATCATATGTGGATGGATGGATGGATGTTGACTCGTAACGTCTGTCCATCATATGTGGATGGATGGATGTTGACTCGTAACGTCTGTCCATCATATGTGGATAGATGGATGGATGTTGACTCGTAATGTCTGTCCATCATATGTGGATGGATGGATGGATGTTGACACGTAACGTCTGTCCATCATATGTGGATGGATGGATGGATGTTGACTCGTAACGTCTGTCCATCATATGTGGATGGATGGATGGATGTTGACTCGTAACGTCTGTCCATCATATGTGGATGGATGGATGGATGGATGTTGACTCGTAATGTCTGGCCATCATATGTGGATGGATGGATGTTGACTCGTAACGTCTGGCCATCATATGTGGATGGATGGATGTTGACTCATAATGTCTGTCCATCATATGTGGATGGATGGATGTTGACTCGTAACGTCTGGCCATCATATGTGGATGGATGGATGTTGACTCGTAATGTCTGTCCATCATATGTGGGTGGATGGATGGATGTTGACTCGTAACGTCTGCCCATCATATGTGGATGGATGGATGTTGACTCGTAATGTCTGTCCATCATATGTGGATAGATGGATGTTGACTCATAATGTCTGTCCATCATATGTGGATGGATGGATGGATGGATGTTGACTCGTAACGTCTGTCCATCATATGTGGATGGATGGATGTTGACTCATAACGTCTGTCCATCATATGTGGATAGATGGATGGATGTTGACTCGTAACGTCTGCCCATCATATGTGGATGGATGGATGTTGACTCATAACGTCTGTCCATCATATGTGGATAGATGGATGGATGTTGACTCGTAATGTCTGTCCATCATATGTGGATGGATGGATGGATGTTGACTCATAATGTCTGTCCATCATATGTGGATGGATGGATGTTGACTCGTAACGTCTGTCCATCATATGTGGATGGGTGGATGGATGTTGACTCGTAATGTCTGTCCATCATATGTGGATGGATGGATGTTGACTCATAACGTCTGGCCATCATATGTGGATGGATGGATGGATGTTGACTCGTAATGTCTGTCCATCATATGTGGATGGATTGATGTTGACTCATAACGTCTGTCCATCATATGTGGATGGATGGATGGATGGATGTTGACTCGTAACGTCTGTCCATCATATGTGGATGGATGGATGTTGACTCATAATGTATGTCCATCATATGTGGATGGATGGATGTTGACTCATAATGTATGTCCATCATATGTGGATGGATTGATGTTGACTCATAACGTCTGTCCATCATATGTGGATGGATGGATGTTGACTCATAACGTCTGTCCATCATATGTGGATGGATGGATGGATGTTGACTCGTAATGTCTGTCCATCATATGTGGATGGATGGATGTTGACTCATAACGTCTGTCCATCATATGTGGATGGATGGATGTTGACTCATAACGTCTGTCCATCATATGTGGATGGATGGATGGATGTTGACTCGTAATGTCTGTCCATCATATGTGGATGGATTGATGTTGACTCATAACGTCTGTCCATCATATGTGGATGGATGGATGGATGGATGTTGACTCGTAACGTCTGTCCATCATATGTGGATGGATGTTGACTCATAACGTCTGTCCATCATATGTGGATGGATTGATGTTGACTCATAACGTCTGTCCATCATATGTGGATGGATGGATGGATGTTGACTCGTAACGTCTGTCCATCATATGTGGATGGATGTTGACTCATAATGTCTGTCCATCATATGTGGATGGATGGATGGATGTTGACTCATAATGTCTGTCCATCATATGTGGATGGATGGATGGATGTTGACTCATAACGTCTGTCCATCATATGTGGATGGATAGATGGATGTTGACTCGTAATGTCTGTCCATCATATGTGGATAGATGGATGTTGACTTGTTATTTTCAGTGTAGTTTTATTATGAGGGTTGGTCAAGTGTCATAGTGGTGCAGTATGATTGGAAACGGTCAAGTGTCATAGTGGTGCAGTATGATTGGAAACGGTCAAGTGTCATAGTGGTGCAGTATGATTGGAAACGGTCAAGTGTCATAGTGGTGCAGTATGATTGGAAACGGTCAGGCGTCATAGTGGTGCAGTATGATTGGAAACGGTCAGGCGTCATAGTGGTGCAGTATGATTGGAAACGGTCAGGCGTCATAGTGGTGCAGTATGATTGGAAACGGTCAGGCGTCATAGTGGTGCAGTATGATTGGAAACGCTCAGGCGTCATAGTGGTGCAGTATGATTGGAAACGGCCAGGCGTCATAGTGGTGCAGTATGATTGGAAACGGCCAGGCGTCATAGTGGTGCAGTATGATTGGAAACGGCCAGGCGTCATAGTGGTGCAGTATGATTGGAAACGCTCAGGCGTCATAGTGGTGCAGTATGATTGGAAACGGCCAGGCGTCATAGTGGTGCAGTATGATTGGAAACGGCCAGGCGTCATAGTGGTGCAGTATGATTGGAAACGGCCAGGCGTCATAGTGGTGCAGTATGATTGGAAACGGCCAGGCGTCATAGTGGTGCAGTATGATTGGAAACGGCCAGGCGTCATAGTGGTGCAGTATGATTGGAAACGGCCAGGCGTCATAGTGGTGCAGTATGATTGGAAACGGCCAGGTGTCATATTGGTGCAGTATGATTGGAAACGGTCAGGCGTCATAGTGGTGCAGTATGATTGGAAACGGTCAGGCGTCATAGTGGTGCAGTATGATTGGAAACGGCCAGGTGTCATATTGGTGCAGTATGATTGGAAACGGCCAGGCGTCATAGTGGTGCAGTATGATTGGAAACGGTCAGTAAATATTGTCTTGTTGTAAGTGACTTTCGAGGATATTTCTGTCTGGTTCAAAACAAACATGTAGAAGTGATTGGACAGGCCCGTCTCTCTGGTATCTGGCAGGTCCATTGGAATGGAGGGAACCTGTATTTTTATGATGACTTAGATTGTGATGTTCATTTCCTGTTTTGGAACAGAGGAGCACTGTGCAGTGGAACAGATGACACACACACACACACACACACACACACACACACACACACACACACACACACACACACACACACACACCTCTCTCTGCATCACTCACCTAGCTATCATCCAGTGTTTGTCTGGTTGGTCTAGCTCACAGATCGTCCGTCCGTTCCTCGATGGGACTTCACAACCATCTGGCTGCTGTGTTTAGGTGTGTGTGTGGTTGGTGTGTGTGTGTGTGTATATATCGTAAGGGCTATTTTATCTCTTCTCTCAGTTTAGAAAGAATCTATTTATCTCTATAGAAACAGCAGGCTTTGTTGTCTGATTGAAGAAAGTGGGAAAACATACACACACAGGCTGTTTTACTTGCAGACGTGCCTGGCCAACGTGTGTGTTCCCATGTCTGGCAGTGCACATTCTACTGGTGGTCTTGTGGCAGACTGGGGAGGAGGAGACTGGCAACATGGCAGCCATGCCACCTGGAGGAGACAGACAGCCCCCCCCCCCCCCAAAGACCTGGGGAACATACACACAGCCATGCCACCTGGAGGAGAGGAGACAGACATCCCCCCCCAATAACCTGGGGAACATACACACAGCCATGCCACCTGGAGGAGAGGAGACAGACATCCCCCCCCAATAACCTGGGGAACATACACACAGCCATGCCACCTGGAGGAGAGGAGACAGACATCCCCCCCCAATAACCTGGGGAACATACACACAGCCATGCCACCTGGAGGAGAGGAGACAGACATCCCCCCCCAATAACCTGGGGAACATACACACAGCCATGCCACCTGGAGGAGAGGAGACAGACATCCCCCCCCAATAACCTGGGGAACATACACACAGCCATGCCACCTGGAGGAGAGGAGACAGACCCCCCCAGTCAACCTGGAGGAGAGGAGACAGACCCCCCCCCCCAGACAACCTGGAGGAGAGGAGACAGACCCCCCCCCCCCCCCCCCCAAAGACCTGGGGAACATACACACAGCCATGCCACCTGGAGGAGAGGAGACAGACCCCCCCCAGTCAACCTGGAGGAGAGGAGACAGACCCCCCCCCCCCCCCAGACAACCTGGAGGAGAGGAGACAGACCCCCCCAGTCAACCTGGAGGAGAGGAGACAGACCCCCCCCCCCCAGTCAACCTGGAGGAGAGGAGACAGACCCCCCCAGTCAACCTGGAGGAGAGGAGACAGACCCCCCCAGTCAACCTGGAGGAGAGGAGACAGACCCCCCCAGTCAACCTGGAGGAGAGGAGACAGACCCCCCCAGTCAACCTGGAGGAGAGGAGACAGACCCCCCCCCCCCCAGTCAACCTGGAGGAGAGGAGACAGACCCCCCCCCAGTCAACCTGGAGGAGAGGAGACATACCCCCCCCCCCCCAGTCAACCTGGAGGAGAGGAGACAGACCCCCCCAGTCAACCTGGAGGAGAGGAGACATACCCCCCCCCAGTCAACCTGGCCTCAGCCCGCTCCTGGTTTCCCATCTCCACCTGAGTTTATTAACACACTGAAAATAGTGCCAGAGGCTCATTCAGTGACTAACATTCCCTATGTAGGGCACTACTTTTGACCAGGGCCCATAGGGCACTGTATAGGGAGTAGGGTGCCATTTGGGATACATTATTTCCTGGAACCCCCTCGTCTTCCCCAGCAATTCCTGCCATTCTCTGCTCCAGTCACCCAGCCTCTCTCTCTCTCTGCTCCAGTTGCCCAGCCTCTCTCTCTCTGCTCCAGTTGTCTATCTCTCTCTCTCTCTCTATCTCTCTCTCCCTCCAGTCACCCAGCCTCTCTCTCTCTCCCTCCAGTCACCCAGCCTCTCTCTCTCTCTGCTCCAGTTGCCCAGCCTCTCTCTCTCCCTCCAGAAGCCCAGCCTCTCTCTCTCTGCTCCAGTCACCCAGCCTCTCTCTCTCTGCTCCAGTCACCCAGCCTCTCTCTCTTTCTGCTCCAGTCGCCCAGCCTCTCTCTCTCCCTCCAGAAGCCCAGCCTCTCTCTCTCTCTGTTCCAGTCGCCCAGCCTCTCTCTCTCCCTCCAGAAGCCCAGCCTCTCTCTCTGCTCCAGTCACCCAGCCTCTCTCTCTCTGCTCCAGTCACCCAGCCTCTCTCTCTTTCTGCTCCAGTCGCCCAGCCTCTCTCTCTCCCTCCAGAAGCCCAGCCTCTCTCTCTCCCTCCAGTCACCCAGCCTTTTTCTCTCTGCTCCAGTCGCACAGCCTCTCTCTCTCCCTCCAGAAGCCCAGCCTCTCTCTCTCTGCTCCAGTCACCAGCCTCTCTCTCTCTCCCTCCAGTCACCCAGCCTTTTTCTCTCTGTCTGTGTGTACCAGACTCAGCTTTGTTGGGATCGCTCCGTATGCCTGACTGACTGGCCATCTGCCGGACAAACTGGGTTCAACTGGATGGAGAGAGATGGGAGAGAGTGGGAGGATGATGGAGAGAGAGGGAGAGAGTGGGAGGATGTGGGAGAGAGAGGGAGAGAGTGGGAGGATGATGGAGAGAGAGGGAGATGGGAGAGAGTGGGAGGATGTGGGAGAGAGAGAACTCAGGCCACATGACTCTCTCTATCTGCTGTTCTGCCTGGCTCTGCTTTATCAGCCAGGAAGGGCAGCTTGACCTCACTGCCCTTGGCGTGCGTTCACACTGAGGTTAGAACACTCCTGTCATGGCCTGTCTGAGCCTCCTTTTGGAGAGCCTCCTCATATTTTTTTTCTCACTTTCTATTACTTAGCTAGCGAAATCAGCTAGCTAGTTTAGCCTACTCAAACACCCAGCTCAAACAGAGAGGGATGCTATGTTAGCTAGCTGGCTATGGTTATGCAACACTGGAACTCTTCCAAGTCAAGGTCAACATTCGGTTTTATTAATTTATTGCTAAACTGCTTGCTGCTGACTGTACACTGTACTGCATGATTGTAGCAGGTTTACTAACGCGCTAGTTCTAGTAGCTAGCTGTGTTGACCACGATGATAGCTAATATGGTGACAACGATGTACACTGTGTGTAGCGGTTAGCAGTTATGATATGAAGGTTTGGTTTGGAACTGTTTTATTCACCTGGTCACAGACAGATGATGTGTTGTGCACTGAAGTCCACAAGCGAAGGGAAAAGGTGACAGGAGGAGAGCGTGTAGATGTGAGAAGGAATTATATAACGAGCAACACGTGGCTGCTATGAAAGTCAGCTGTGTTTGCGTGTGATCAGGGGGTGTTATTCATTCCACCGATTCTATTGTAAAATGTTTCTTAAACAGAAGCAAACGTAAACAAAACGGGGATAAACATACCTGAACTTGTCCAATAGACACTCTCGTTTACAACTGTTGGACTAATGACTACACCCGAGAGCAGCTAGATGCAGGCAAGAGTGTTCAAGGAGGTAATGAACGTGTCACTGTCTGTCCAAACATTTTCTATCGACCTGTGTTCCCCTACGTTGTAATCTTTCATTCATAGTCTATGTTGTATCAACCTCATGATGGGTAGAGGAACAATTAGAGTATCATGTAGTAACCTAAACCTATCACTGTTACATTGAACTGGGTGAATATGAATGACAGTAACCTAAACCTATCACTGTTACATTGAACTGAGTGAATGGAATATGAATGACAGTAACCTAAACCTATCACTGTTACATTGAACTGGGTGAATATGAATGACAGTAACCTAAACCTATCACTGTTACATTGAACTGGGTGAATGGAATATGAATGACAGTAACCTAAACCTATCACTGTTACATTGAACTGGGTGAATATGAATGACAGTAACCTAAACCTATCACTGTTACATTGAACTGGGTGAATGGAATATGAATGACAGTAACCTAAACCTATCACTGTTACATTGAACTGGGTGAATATGAATGACAGTAACCTAAACCTATCACTGTTACATTGAACTGGGTGAATGGAATATGAATGACAGTAACCTAAACCTATCACTGTTACATTGAACTGGGTGAATATGAATGACAGTAACCTAAACCTATCACTGTTACATTGAACTGGGTGAATGGAATATGAATGACAGTAACCTAAACCTATCACTGTTACATTGAACTGGGTGAATATGAATGACAGTAACCTAAACCTATCACTGTTACATTGAACTGGGTGAATATGAATGACAGTAACCTAAACCTATCACTGTTACATTGAACTGGGTGAATATGAATGACAGTAACCTAAACCTATCACTGTTACATTGAACTGGGTGAATATGAATGACAGTAACCTAAACCTATCACTGTTACATTGAACTGGGTGAATATGAATGACAGTAGCCTAAACCTATCACTGTTACATTGAACTGGGTGAATATGAATGACAGTAACCTAAACCTATCACTGTTACATTGAACTGGGTGAATGGAATATGAATGACAGTCATCCAATATGATGTCATATTAAAAGCCACTATCAAAAAAAAAGGGGAAAAAAGGAATCTTCCTCCCTCATGTTTAACGGCACCAACCGCCTCTGACCTTATACTTCACAGAGAGAATGTTGTTTCATAAATGAATGATTCACTGTAGCTTATCAGTCGTTAGAAATACAGTCAAATAGTTGTCCTCCAGAAGCACGTCTTCCTTCTTTATGTAGTGATCTGTATACAGGATGTTCTTTAATAATCCCATCCTAAATGGAAGAGAGAAAGGCAGAAGGTTTCATAAGAGGAGAGGACTGAGAATGTGAGGATTGTAGAGGTTGTTGGAGAGGTTGTGTTTCACCTGCGTTATTTAATGAGAAGTCTGTTTCTGTTTGCTGTAGCGGACATGAGAATGCACAGTGGTGAGGTAACAGGTTGGTAAAACATTAGCTGATGTTTGGCTAGCAGGTCAGAGATCTCAGGTGAGAGGTAGCAGGGTGGTACCTGATGTTTGGCTAGCAGGTCAGAGATCTCCGGTGAGAGGTAGCAGGTCAGAGATCTCAGGTGAGAGGTAGCAGGTCAGAGATCTCAGGTGAGAGGTAGCAGGGTGGTACCTGATGTTTGGCTAGCAGGTCAGAGATCTCAGGTGAGAGGTAGCAGGTCAGAGATCTCAGGTGAGAGGTAGCAGGTCAGAGATCTCAGGTGAGAGGTAGCAGGTCAGAGATCTCAGGTGAGAGGTAGCAGGGTGGTACCTGATGTTTGGCTAGCAGGTCAGAGATCTCAGGTGAGAGGTAGCAGGTCAGAGATCTCAGGTGAGAGGTAGCAGGTCAGAGATCTCAGGTGAGAGGTAGCAGGTCAGAGATCTCAGGTGAGAGGTAGCAGGGTGGTACCTGATGTTTGGCTAGCAGGTCAGAGATCTCAGGTGAGAGGTAGCAGGTCAGAGATCTCAGGTGAGAGGTAGCAGGTCAGAGATCTCAGGTGAGAGGTAGCAGGGTGGTACCTGATGTTTGGCTAGCAGGTCAGAGATCTCAGGTGAGAGGTAGCAGGTCAGAGATCTCAGGTGAGAGGTAGCAGGTCAGAGATCTCAGGTGAGAGGTAGCAGGTCAGAGATCTCAGGTGAGAGGTAGCAGGGTGGTACCTGATGTTTGGCTAGCAGGTCAGAGATCTCAGGTGAGAGGTAGCAGGGTGGTAGCTGATGTTTGGCTAGCAGGTCAGAGATCTCAGGTGAGAGGTAGCATGGTGGTATCTGATGTTTGGCTAATAGGTCAGAGATCTCAGGTGAGAGGTAGCAGGGTGGTACCTGATTTTTGGCTAGCAGGTCAGAGATCTCAGGTGAGAGGTAGCAGGGTGGTAGCTGGTGTTTGGCTAGCAGGTCAGAGATCTCAGGTGAGAGGTAGCAGGTCAGAGATCTCAGGTGAGAGGTAGCAGGTCAGAGATCTCAGGTGAGAGGTAGCAGGGTGGTAGATGATGTTTGGCTAGCAGGGCAGAGATCTCAGGTGAGAGGTAGCTGGGTGGTACCTGATTTTTGGCTAGCAGGTCAGAGATCTCAGGTGAGAGGTAGCAGGGTGGTATCTGGTGTTTGGCTAGCAGGGCTTGGAGTAGTAACTGGGACTTAACCTAGCCAGCTGGGACTGGTCTGGGCCACCTGTTTGGGTTTGGAGTAGTAACTTGGACTTAACCTAGCCAGCTGGGACTGGTCTGGTCCACCTGTTAGGGTTTGGAGTAGTAACTGGGACTTAACCTAGCCAGCTGGGACTGGTCTGGTCCACCTGTTTGGAGTAGTAACTGGGACTTAACCTAGCCAGCTGGGACTGGTCTGGTCCACCTGTTTGGAGTAGTAACTGGGACTTAACCTAGCCAGCTGGGACTGGTCTGGTCCACCTGTTTGGAGTAGTAACATGGACTTAACCTAGCCAGCTGGGACTGGTCTGGTCCACCTGTTTGGGTTTGGAGTAGTAACATGGACTTAACCTAGCCAGCTGGGACTGGTCTGGTCCACCTGTTAGGGTTTGGAGTAGTAACATGGACTTAACCTAGCCAGCTGGGACTGGTCTGGTCCACCTGTTAGGAGTAGTAACATGGACTTAACCTAGCCAGCTGGGACTGGTCTGGTCCACCTGTTTGGGTTTGGAGTAGTAACATGGACTTAACCTAGCCAGCTGGGACTGGTCTGGTCCACCTGTTTGGAGTAGTAACATGGACTTAACCTAGCCAGCTGGGACTGGTCTGGTCCACCTGTTTGGAGTAGTAACTTGGACTTAACCTAGCCAGCTGGGACTGGTCTGGTCCACCTGTTAGGAGTAGTAACTTGGACTTAACCTAGCCAGCTGGGACTGGTCTGGACCACCTGTTAGGGTTTGGAGTAGTAACATGGACTTAACCTAGCCAGCTGGGACTGGTCTGGTCCACCTGTTTGGAGTAGTAACTGGGACTTAACCTAGCCAGCTGGGACTGGTCTGGTCCACCTGTTAGGGTTTGGAGTAGTAACTGGGACTTAACCTAGCCAGCTGGGACTGGTCTGGACCACCTGTTAGGGTTTGGAGTAGTAACTGGGACTTAACCTAGCCAGCTGGGACTGGTCTGGACCACCTGTTAGGAGTAGTAACATGGACTTAACCTAGCCAGCTGGGACTGGTCTGGTCCACCTGTTAGGAGTAGTAACATGGACTTAACCTAGCCAGCTGGGACTGGTCTGGTCCACCTGTTAGGGTTTGGAGTAGTAACATGGACTTAACCTAGCCAGCTGGGACTGGTCTGGACCACCTGTTAGGGTTTGGAGTAGTAACATGGACTTAACCTAGCCAGCTGGGACTGGTCTGGACCACCTGTTAGGAGTAGTAACATGGACTTAACCTAGCCAGCTGGGACTGGTCTGGACCACCTGTTAGGAGTAGTAACTGGGACTTAACCTAGCCAGCTGGGACTGGTCTGGACCACCTGTTAGGGTTTGGAGTAGTAACTGGGACTTAACCTAGCCAGCTGGGACTGGTCTGGACCACCTGTTAGGGTTTGGAGTAGTAACTGGGACTTAACCTAGCCAGCTGGGACTGGTCTGGGCCACCTGTTAGGGTTTGGAGTAGTAACTGGGACTTAACCTAGCCAGCTGGGACTGGTCTGGACCACCTGTTAGGGTTTGGAGTAGTAACTGGGACTTAACCTAGCCAGCTGGGACTGGTCTGGACCACCTGTTAGGGTTTGGAGTAGTAACTGGGACTTAACCTAGCCAGCTTGGACTGGTCTGGGCCACCTGTTAGGGTTTGGAGTAGTAACTGGGACTTAACCTAGCCAGCTGGGACTGGTCTGGACCACCTGTTAGGGTTTGGAGTAGTAACTGGGACTTAACCTAGCCAGCTGGGACTGGTCTGGTCCACCTGTTAGGGTTTGGAGTAGTAACATGGACTTAACCTAGCCAGCTGGGACTGGTCTGGTCCACCTGTTAGGGTTTGGAGTAGTAACATGGACTTAACCTAGCCAGCTGGGACTGGTCTGGTCCACCTGTTAGGGTTTGGAGTAGTAACATGGACTTAACCTAGCCAGCTGGGACTGGTCTGGACCACCTGTTAGGGTTTGGAGTAGTAACATGGACTTAACCTAGCCAGCTGGGACTGGTCTGGTCCACCTGTTAGGGTTTGGAGTAGTAACATGGACTTAACCTAGCCAGCTGGGACTGGTCTGGACCACCTGTTAGGGTTTGGAGTAGTAACATGGACTTAACCTAGCCAGCTGGGACTGGTCTGGTCCACCTGTTAGGGTTTGGAGTAGTAACATGGACTTAACCTAGCCAGCTGGGACTGGTCTGGTCCACCTGTTTGGAGTAGTAACTGGGACTTAACCTAGCCAGCTGGGACTGGTCTGGTCCACCTGTTTGGAGTAGTAACATGGACTTAACCTAGCCAGCTGGGACTGGTCTGGTCCACCTGTTTGGAGTAGTAACTGGGACTTAACCTAGCCAGCTGGGACTGGTCTGGTCCACCTGTATGGAGTAGTAACTGGGACTTAACCTAGCCAGCTGGGACTGGTCTGGTCCACCTGTTTGGAGTAGTAACTGGGACTTAACCTAGCCAGCTGGGACTGGTCTGGTCCACCTGTTTGGAGTAGTAACTGGGACTTAACCTAGCCAGCTGGGACTGGTCTGGTCCACCTGTATGGAGTAGTAACTGGGACTTAACCTAGCCAGCTGGGACTGGTCTGGTAGTAAGGTTTGAGATCACAGAGTTAGCCACAGTCTTCTGAGTTAAATAACTGGCATTGGGAAGACCCCTACATCATGTGTTATGTGACTTGTCTTGATTACAGGTCTTTACTGCCGGGTGTGTGGTGTGGACAGAGACACCCTACCTGTCTGTCTGCGTGGTGTGGACAGTGACACCCTACCTGTCTGTCTGTGTGGTATGGACAGCGACACCCTACCTGTCTGTGTGATGTGGACAGAGACACCCTACCTGTCTGTCTGTGTGGTGGGGACAGAGACACCCTACCTGTCTGTCTGTGTGGTGTGGACAGAGACACCCTACCTGTCTGTCCGTGTGGTGTGGACAGAGACACCCTACCTGTCTGTCTGTGTGGTGTGGACAGAGACACCCTACCTGTCTGTCTGTGTGGTGTGGACAGAGACACCCTACCTGTCTGTCTGTGTGGTGTGGACAGTGACACCCTACCTGTCTGTCTGTGTGGTGTGGACAGAGACACCCTACCTGTCTGTCTGTGTGGTGTGGACAGTGACACCCTACCTGTCTGTCTGTGTGGTGGGGACAGAGACACCCTACCTGTCTGTCTGTGTGGTGTGGACAGAGACACCCTACCTGTCTGTCTGTGTGGTGTGGACAGAGACACCCTACCTGTCTGTCTGTGTGGTGGGGACAGAGACACCCTACCTGTCTGTCTGTGTGGTGTGGACAGAGACACCCTACCTGTCTGTCTGTGTGGTGTGGACAGCGACACCCTACCTGTCTGTCTGTGTGATGTGGACAGAGACACCCTACCTGTCTGTCTGTGTGGTGGGGACAGAGACACCCTACATGTCTGTCTGTGTGGTGTGGACAGAGACACCCTACCTGTCTGTATGTGTGGTGTGGACAGAGACACCCTACCTGTCTGTATGTGTGGTGTGGACAGAGACACCCTACCTGTCTGTATGTGTGGTGTGGACAGAGACACCCTACCTGTCTGTCTGTGTGGTGTGGACAGAGACACCCTACCTGTCTGTATGTGTGGTGTGGACAGAGACACCCTACCTGTCTGTCTGTGTGGTGTGGACAGAGACACCCTACCTGTCTGTATGTGTGGTGTGGACAGAGACACCCTACCTGTCTGTATGTGTGGTGTGGACAGAGACACCCTACCTGTCTGTATGTGTGGTGTGGACAGAGACACCCTACCTGTCTGTATGTGTGGTGTGGACAGTGACACCCTACCTGTCTGTCTGTGTGGTGTGGAGAGAGACACCCTACCTGTCTGTCTGTGTGGTGTGGACAGAGACACCCTACCTGTCTGTCTGTGTGGTGGGGACAGAGACACCCTACCTGTCTGTCTGTGTGGTGTGGACAGAGACACCCTACCTGTCTGTCTGTGTGGTGTGGACAGCGACACCCTACCTGTCTGTGTGATGTGGACAGAGACACCCTACCTGTCTGTCTGTGTGGTGGGGACAGAGACACCCTACCTGTCTGTCTGTGTGGTGTGGACAGAGACACCCTACCTGTCTGTCTGTGTGGTGTGGACAGAGACACCCTACCTGTCTGTCTGTGTGGTGTGGACAGAGACACCCTACCTGTCTGTCTGTGTGGTGTGGTGTGGACAGAGACACCCTACCTGTCTGTCTGTGTGGTGGGGACAGAGACACCCTACCTGTCTGTCTGTGTGGTGTGGACAGAGACACCCTACCTGTCTGTATGTGTGGTGTGGACAGTGACACCCTACCTGTCTGTCTGTGTGGTGTGGACAGAGACACCCTACCTGTCTGTCTGTGTGGTGTGGACAGAGACACCCTACCTGTCTGTCTGTGTGGTGTGGACAGAGACACCCTACCTGTCTGTCTGTGTGGTGTGGACAGTGACACCCTACCTGTCTGTCTGTGTGGTGTGGACAGAGACACCCTACCTGTCTGTCTGTGTGGTGTGGACAGAGACACCCTACCTGTCTGTCTGTGTGGTGTGGACAGTGACACCCTACCTGTCTGTATGTGTTGTGAGTGACTCAGGAAGTGTGTATGTCATGTGTCAGTGTGCAGGTGTGTGATCCATGTGAAGAGAAGAGGAGTCGATTTCCCCTCCGTGTGTGTGTGTGTGTGTGTGTGTGTGTGTGTGTGTGTGTGTGTGTGTGTGTGTGTGTGTGTGTGTGTGTGTGTGTGTGTGTGTGTGTGTGTGTGTGTGTGTGTGTGTGTGTGTGTGTGTGTGTGTGTGTGTGTGTGTGTGTGTGTGTGCGTGCGTGTGTGTGCCAGGTCGGTCCCTGGACACAGGGTGTGAGACACACTGTGATGGAAACCAGGCGAGGGGAATTATGAGCCAGTGGTTTTCATTTTCTCTCTGCCCTCCTGTCCCTCTTTCACACTCCTCCTCTCCTCCTATCCTGTCCTCTCCTCTCTCTTTCCTCTCATCTACCTCTCTTGTGCCAGTGTGATGAAGTTAGCAGGGCCTCTCCTAGTTAATCCATCTTCCTGTAGCAACAGTTTACAGCAGGCTGAGGAATCCTGCAGCTCGGTGTCCTCTTCCTGAGCGTATGAATGGCCCGGAGCCAGACGACTGCTGTCACTGAGACCGAAAGCTTTTGGATTCGGGACAAATATGTCATTTAACTCTCACCTCAGATATGAACTGAATACCCGAGCTAAATGTTTAGCCTGAAAGCAACTACTTCTTATTTTATCTTTCTGCTCGTTGTTAAATTGCTAATCAGCCCTGTGTTGCAGTGCAGAGATGAGCTTGGTTGTGTGAATGATCATTTGGGCCGTTCATTCAGAATAGAATTGCGTTGTATGTATGGTTTTAACGACTATGCCATGCACCACAAACAAACGCTGGAAAAGCTATAGTAACTTACATCTCTACTATACTGAGATAGCAAATTATCTTTTAGTAAATATTTGATGTGAATGAGTTCAATAGGCATTTGAGTGATAAGTTTGTGATAATTTTCACAGTATGAATGAAAATGGGGAACAGTAGTAATCTGGGGGGGGGGGGGGGTGTCACTTGAGTCCAGCTTAACGAGCACTTACATCGAACGTGACCTGCTGGATGAGGGCTACGGAGGTAACTAACTAACTAACTAACTAACTAACTAACTAACTAACTAACTAACTAACTAACGCCTGTCTGCCCTCAGACCCTCCCTGTAGAAATTGACATTATTTGAGTCAAACTAAATGTGGGGTTTCTTCCTGTTCCATAATTCCTGCTGTTTCTAATCGTAGGCGGTGGTGCTCATAGTGGTCTGACAAGAATACTCATTACACATGCAAGACTGAGGACACACACACACACACACACATATATACACACACACACACACAGCACATTTAGAATATCCAGATGAATGAATAGTGTCAACCTAACATTTCATTAAAATGTCTGTTTAGTGTTATGATCCTGTCAAACCCCTGGTGGAATCACAGGGCTGTACACACACACACACACACACACATACACCCCCCCCCCCCCCCCCTCTCCATCCATCCATCCTGGGGGGGGGGGGGGGGTCAGAGGGATCAGTGACAGTAATTGCAATCAGTCAAGTGTGTGTGTGTGTGTGTGTGTGTGTGTGTGTGTGTGTGGATATGAGTTTGTGCAGGCGGTCCCTCTTAAAGACTGAGTTTGGTGCTTTCTGTTGACAGGAGGGCAGATAACTGGACACATTTTTAATAATAACTAAAAACTTTACAAGGACGTCATCTTTAGAATTTGCTCAAGTTGTCTTTACGTTTGTGGATGCCTGTTTTCCCTGAAAGCCTGAGAAAATATTATTTCATGTTACTGGGCATGTTAAATAGCACATGCTAATGTTGAATGTTTCTGGTCGTGACAGACTGTTCTGACTGGAGTGTCATGCAGAAGCACTTGAATTGAGACCTTGGTGATTTGCTGTTAACCTTCGCTAGCGCAATGCAATAGGTTTATCTTGTTGTGTAAATGACTGTATCTCTGAAAGCAGTCCGTGTATCTCTGAAAGAAGCCTCCTTGATGTTCTCTGTTATGGATGTTTAACCTGGCAGAGAGGCAGGAGCAGGACTTCCTGTGGTAAGACTGGTTGTGTGTGTGGCAGTTTATTAGTCTCTAGTCAAGGTTACGATAACCAGACTCTGTTATGGATGTTTAACCTGGCGGAGAGGCAGGAGCAGGGCTTCCTGTGGTAAGACTGGTTGTGTGTGTGGCAGTTTATTAGTCTCTAGTCAAGATTACGATAACCAGACTCTGTTATGGATGTTTAACCTGGCGGAGAGGCAGGAGCAGGACTTCCTGTGGTAAGACTGGTTGTGTGTGTGGCAGTTTATTAGTCTCTAGTCAAGGTTACGATAACCAGCATAACCATCCATTACCTCATCACCTCCCACCACCTCATCACCACATCCAGTACCTCATCTCCACCACCATCTCATCACCACATCCAGTACCTCATCACCACCACCATCTCATCTCCACATCCAGTACCTCATCACCACCACCATCTCATCTCCACATCCATTACCTCATCACCTCCCACCACCTCATCACCACATCCAGTACCTCATCACCTCCCACCATCTCATCTCCACATCCAGTACCTCATCACCTCCCACCACCTCATCACCACATCCAGTACCTCATCACCTCCCACCACCTCATCACCACATCCAGTACCTCATCACCTCCCACCATCTCATCTCCACATCCAGTACCTCATCACCTCCCACCACCTCATCTCCACATCCAGTACCTCATCACCTCCCACCACCTCATCACCACATCCAGTACCTCATCACCTCCCACCACCTCATCACCACATCCAGTACCTCATCACCTCCCACCACCTCATCTCCACATCCAGTACCTCATCACCACCCACCACCTCATCTCCTCCCACCACCTCATCACCACATCCAGTACCTCATCACCACCACCACCTCATCTCCACATCCAGTACCTCATCACCACCTCATCACCACATCCACTACCTCATCACCTCCCACCATCTCATCACCACATCCAGTACCTCATCTCCACATCCAGTACCTCATCACCACCCACCACCTCATCTCCTCCCACCACCTCATCTCCACATCCAGTACCTCATCTCCTCCCACCACCTCATCTCCACATCCAGTACCTTATCACATCCCACCACCTCATCTCCACATCCAGTACCTCATCACATCCCACCACCTCATCTCCACATCCAGTACCTCATCACCATCCACCATCTCATCACATCCCACCATCTCATCTCCACATCCAGTACCTTATCACATCCCACCACCTCATCTCCACATCCAGTACCTCATCTCCTCCCACCACCTCATCTCCACATCCAGTACCTTATCACATCCCACCACCTCATCTCCACATCCAGTACCTCATCACATCCCACCATCTCATCACCACATCCAGTACCTCATCACCTCCCACCATCTCATCTCCACATCCAGTACCTCATCACCACCCACCACCTCATCTCCTCCCACCACCTCATCACCACATCCAGCACCTCATCACCTCCCACCATCTCATCTCCACATCCAGTACCTCATCACCTCCCACCATCTCATCACCACATCCAGTACCTCATCACCTCCCACCATCTCATCACCACATCCAGTACCTCATCACCTCCCACCATCTCATCACCTCCCACCATCTCATCTCCACATCCAGTACCTCATCACCTCCCACCATCTCATCACCACATCCAGTACCTCATCACCTCCCACCATCTCATCACCACATCCAGTACCTCATCACCTCCCACCATCTCATCACCTCCCACCATCTCATCTCCACATCCAGTACCTCATCACCTCCCACCATCTCATCACCACATCCAGTACCTCATCACCTCCCACCATCTCATCACCACATCCAGTACCTCATCACCACCACCACCTCATCACCACATCCAGTACCTCATCACCTCCCACCATCTCATCACCACATCCAGTACCTCATCACCACCACCACCTCATCACCACATCCAGCACCTCATCACCTCCCACCATCTCATCACCACCACCATCTCATCACCACATCCAGTACCTCATCACCTCCCACCATCTCATCACCACATCCAGTACCTCATCACCACCACCACCACCTCATCACCACATCCAGTACCTCATCACCACCACCACCTCATCACCACATCCAGCACCTCATCACCTCCCACCATCTCATCTCCACATCCAGTACCTCATCACCTCCCACCATCTCATCACCACATCCAGTACCTCATCACCTCCCACCATCTCATCACCACATCCAGTACCTCATCACCTCCCACCATCTCATCACCTCCCACCATCTCATCTCCACATCCAGTACCTCATCACCTCCCACCATCTCATCACCACATCCAGTACCTCATCACCACCACCACCTCATCACCACATCCAGTACCTCATCACCTCCCACCATCTCATCACCACATCCAGTACCTCATCACCTCCCACCATCTCATCACCACATCCAGTACCTCATCACCACCACCACCTCATCACCACATACAGTACCTCATCACCTCCCACCATCTCATCACCACATCCAGTACCTCATCACCACCACCACCTCATCACCACATCCATCACCTCATCACCTCCCACCATCTCATCACCACCACCATCTCATCACCACATCCAGTACCTCATCACCTCCCACCATCTCATCACCACATCCAGTACCTCATCACCACCACCACCACCTCATCACCACATCCAGTACCTCATCACCACCACCACCTCATCACCACATCCAGTACCTCATCACCTCCCACCATCTCATCACCACATCCAGTACATCATCACCTCCCACCATCTCATCACCACATCCAGTACATCATCACCACCACCACCTCATCACCACATCCAGCACCTCATCACCTCCCACCATCTCATCACCACCACCATCTCATCACCACATCCAGTACCTCATCACCTCCCACCATCTCATCACCTCCCACCATCTCATCACCACATCCAGTACATCATCACCACCACCACCATCTCATCACCACATCCAGTACATCATCACCTCCCACCATCTCATCACCTCCCACCATCTCATCACCACATCCAGTACCTCATCACCTCCCACCATCTCATCTCCACATCCAGTACCTCATCACCTCCCACCACCTCATCACCACATCCAGTACCTCATCACCTCCCACCATCTCATCTCCACATCCATTACCTCATCACCTCCCACCATCTCATCACCACATCCAGTATCTCATCACCACCACCACCTCATCACCACATCCAGTACCTCATCACCTCCCA
>NW_026601090.1:57500-78339 GCF_029448725.1 Salvelinus fontinalis
GTTCTCATTTACAACTGCAACCTGGACAAGATAAAGCAAAGCAGTTCGACACCGACAGCAGCACAGAGTTACACATGGAATAAACAAACATACAGTCAATAATACAGTAGAAACAGTCTATATACAGCATGTGCACATGAGGTAGGATAAGGGAGGTAAGGCAATAAATAGGCCATGGTGTCAAAGTAATTACAATATAGCAATTAAACACTGGAATGGTAGATGTGCAGAAGATGAATGTGCAAGTAGAGATACTGGGGTGCAAAGGAGCAAGATAAATAAATAAATACAGTATGGGGATGAGGTAGATTGGATCGGCTATTTACAGATGGGCTATGTACAGGTGCAGTGATCTGTGAGCTGCTCTGACAGCTGGTGCTTAAAGCTAGTGAGAGAGGTAAGTGTTTCCAGTTTCAGAGATTTTTGTAGTTCGTTCCAGTCATTGGCAGCAGAGAACTGGAAGGAGAGGCGGCCAAAGGAGGAATTGGCTTTGGGGGTGACCAGTGAGATATACCTGCTGGAGCGCGTGCTACAGGTGGGTGCTGCTATGGTGACCAGCGAGCTGAGATAAGGGGGGACTTTACCTAGCAGGGTCTTGTAGATGGCCTGAAGCCAGTGGGTTTGGCGGCGAGTATGAAGCGAGGGCCAGCCAACGAGAGTGTACAGGTCGCAGTGGTGGGTAGTATATGGGGCTTTGGTGACAAAACGGATGGCACTGTGATAGACTGCATCCAATTTTTTCAGTAGAGTGTTGGGGGCTATTTTGTAAATGACATCGCCGAAGTCGAGGATCGGTAGGATGGTCAGTTTTACAAGGGTATGTTTGGCAGCATGAGTGAAGGATGCTTTGTTGCGAAATAGGAACCCTAGATTTAATTTTGTATTGGAGATGTTTGGTGTGAGTCTGCAAGGAGAGTTTACAGTCTAACCAGACACCTAGGTATTTGTAGTTGTCCACATATTCTAAGTCAGAACCGTCCAGAGTAGTGATGCTGGACGGGCGGGCGGGCAGGTGCTGGCACCAATCGGTTGAAGAGCATGCATTTAGTTGTACTTGTATTTAATAGCAGTTGGAGAGGGACAGAGGGAGAGAGGGGACAGAAACAGAGGGACAGAAACAGAGAGAGAGAGGGACAGAAACAGAGGGAGAGGGGGACAGAAACAGAGGGAGAGAAGGACAGAAACAGAGGGAGAGAAGGACAGAAACAGAGGGAGAGAGGGACAGAAACAGAGGTAGAGAGGGACAGAAACAGAGGGAGAGAGGGACAGAAACAGAGGGAGAGAGGGACATAATCAGAGGGAGAGAGGGACAGAAACAGAGGGAGAGAGGGACAGAAACAGAGGGAGAGGGGGACAGAAACAGAGGGACAGAGGGACAGAAACAGAGGGAGAGAAACAGAGAGAGAGAGGGACAGAAACAGAGGAAGAGAGGGACAGAAACAGAGGGAGAGAGGGACAGAAACAGAGGGAGAGAGGGACAGAAACAGAGGGAGAGAGGGACAGAAACAGAGGGAGAGAGGGACAGAAACAGAGTGAGAGAGGGACAGAAACAGGGGGAGAGAGGGACAGAAACAGAGAGAGAGGGGGACAGAGAGAGAGAGTTACATAAACAGAGGGAGAGAGTTACAGAAACAGAGGGAGAGGGAGAGAGGGACAGAAACAGAGGGAGAGAGGGCCAGAAACAGATGGAGAGAAGGACAGAAACAGAGGGAGAGAGGGACAGAAACAGAGGGAGAGGGGGACAGAAACAGAGGGACAGGGACAGAAACAGAGGGAGAGAAGGACAGAAACAGAGGGAGAGAAGGACAGAAACAGAGGGAGAGAGGGACAGAAACAGAGGGAGAGAGGGACAGAAACAGAGGGAGAGAGGGACAGAAACAGAGGGAGAGAAGGACAGAAACAGAGGGAGAGAGAGGGACAGAAACAGAGGGAGAGAGGGACATAAACAGAGGGAGAGGGGGACAGAAACAGAGGGAGAGGGGGACAGAAACAGAGGGAGAGAGGGACAGAAACAGAGGGAGAGAGGGACAGAAACAGAGGGAGAGGGGGACAGAAACAGAGGGAGAGGGACAGAAACAGAGGGACAGAACCAGAGGGAGAGGGGGACAGAAACAGAGGGAGAGGGGGACAGAAACAGAGGGAGAGGGGGACAGAAACAGAGGGAGAGGGGGACAGAAACAGAGGGAGAGAGGGACAGAAACAGAGGGAGAGAGGGACAGAAACAGAGGGAGAGAGGGAGACAGAAACAGAGAGAGAGGGAGACAGAAACAGAGAGAGAGGGAGACAGAAACAGAGAGAGAGGGAGACAGAAACAGAGAGAGAGGGAGACAGAAACATAGGGAGAGGGACAGAAACAGAGGGAGAGAGGGACAGAAACAGAGGAGGACAGAAACAGAGGGAGAGAGGGACAGAAACAGAGGGAGAGGGACAGAAACAGAAGGAGAGGGGGACAGAAACAGAGGGAGAGAGGGACAGAAACAGAGGGAGAGGGACAGAAACAGAGGGAGAGAGGGACAGAAACAGAGGGAGAGAGGGACAGAAACAGAGGAAGAGAGGGACATAAACAGAGAGAGAGGGAGACAGAAACAGAGGGAGAGGGACAGAAACAGAGGGAGAGAGGGACAGAAACAGAGGGAGAGAGGGACAGAAACAGAGGGAGAGAGGGACATAAACAGAGGGAGAGAGGGACAGAAACAGAGGGAGAGGGGGACAGAAACAGAGGGAGAGGGATATAAACAGAGGGAGAGAGGGACAGAAACAGAGGGAGAGGGGGACAGAGAGAGAGGGACAGAAACAGAGGGAGAGGGGGGCAGAAACAGAGGGAGAGGGGGACAGAGAGAGAGGGACAGAAACAGAGGGAGAGAGGGAGACAGAAACAGAGGGAGAGAGGGACAGAGGGAGAGGGGGACAGAGGGAGAGGGACAGAAACAGAGGGAGAGGGGGACAGAGGGAGAGGGAGGGACAGAAACAGAGTTAGAGGGGGACAGAAACAGAGGGAGAGAGAGGGACAGAAACAGAGGGAGAGGGGGACAGAAACAGAGGGAGAGGGGGACAGAAACAGAGGGAGAGGGGGACAGAAACAGAGGGAGAGGGGGACAGAAACAGAGGGAGAGGGGGACAGAAACAGAGGGATAGGGGGACAGAAACAGAGGGAGAGAGGGACAGAAACAGAGGGAGAGGGGGACAGAAACAGAGGGAGAGGGGGACAGAAACAGAGGGAGAGGGGGACAGAAACAGAGGGAGAGGGGGACAGAAACAGGGGGAGAGAGGGACAGAAACAGAGGGAGACAGAAACAGAGGGAGAGGGGGACAGAAACAGAGGGAGAGGGGGACAGAAACAGGGGGAGAGAGGGACAGAAACAGAGGGAGACAGAAACAGGGGGACAGAAACAGAGGGGGAGGGGGACATAAACAGAGGGAGAGGGGGACAGAAACAGAGGGAGAGGGGGTCAGAAACAGAGGGAGAGAGGGACAGAAACAGAGGGAGACAGAAACAGGGGGACAGAAACAGAGGGGGAGGGAGACATAAACAGAGGGAGAGAGGGACAGAAACAGAGGGAGACAGAAACAGAGGGAGAGGGAGACAGAAACAGAGGGAGAGGGAGACAGAAACAGAGGGAGAGGGGGACAGAAACAGAGGGAGACAGAAACAGGGGGAGAGAAACAGAGAGAGAGAGGGACAGAAACAGAGGGAGAGAGGGACAGAAACAGAGGGAGAGAGGGAGACAGAAACAGAGGGAGAGGGGACATAAACAGAGGGAGAGAGGGACAGAAACAGAGGGAGAGAGGGACAGAAACAGAGGGAGAGAGGGAGACAGAAACAGAGGGAGAGGGGAGACAGAAACAGAGGGAGAGGGGGACAGAAACAGAGGGAGAGAGGGACAGAAACAGAGGGAGAGGGGGACAGAACCAGAGGGAGAGAGGGACAGAGACAGAGGGAGAGAGGGACAGAAACAGAGGGAGAGGGGGACAGAAACAGAGGGAGAGAGGGACAGAAACAGAGGGAGAGAGGGACAGAAACAGAGGGAGAGGGGGACAGAAACAGGGAGAGGGGGACAGAAACAGAGAGACAGAAGGACAGAAACAGAGGGAGAGAGGGACAGAAGCAGAGGGAGAGAGGGACAGAAGCAGAGGGAGAGGGGGACAGAAACAGAGGGAGAGGGGGACATAAACAGAGGGAGAGGGGGACAGAAACAGAGGGAGAGAGGGACAGAAACAGAGGGAGAGGGGGACAGAAACAGAGGGAGAGGGGGACAGAAACAGAGGGAGAGAGGGGGACAGAAACAGAGGGAGAGAGGGAGACAGAAACAGAGGGAGAGAGGGACAGAAACAGAGGGAGAGAGGGACAGAAACAGAGGGAGAGAGGGAC
This sequence comes from Salvelinus fontinalis, assembly GCF_029448725.1. NCBI lineage: Eukaryota > Metazoa > Chordata > Actinopteri > Salmoniformes > Salmonidae > Salvelinus > Salvelinus fontinalis. Next base: position 61,870 of record NW_026601090.1, read on the forward strand.
AGAAACAGAGGGAGAGAGGGACAGAAACAGAGGGAGAGGGGGACAGAAACAGAGGGAGAGGGGGACAGAAACAGAGGGAGAGGGGGACAGAAACAGAGGGAGAGGGGGACAGAAACAGAGGGAGAGGGGGACAGAAACAGAGGGAGAGGGGGACAGAAACAGAGGGAGATACAGAAACAGAGGGAGAGAAGGACAGAAACAGAGGGAGAGAAGGACAGAAACAGAGGGAGAGAGGGAGACAGAAACAGATGGAGAGAGAGACAGAAACAGAGGGAGGGAGAGAGAGAGAGGGACAGAAACAGAGAGAGAGAGAGGGACAGAAACAGAGGGAGAGAGAGGGACAGAAACAGAGGGAGAGAGAGACAGAAACAGAGGGAGACAGAAACAGAGGGAGAGAGGGACAGAAACAGAGGGAGAGGGGGACAGAAACAGAGGGAGAGGGGGACAGAAACAGAGGGAGAGAGGGACAGAAACAGAGGGAGAGGGGGACAGAAACAGAGGGAGAGAGGGACAGAAACAGAGGGAGAGGGGGACAGAAACAGAGGGAGAGAGGGACAGAGGGAGAGGGGGACAGAAACAGAGGGAGAGAGAGAAAGAGGGAGAGAGGGACAGAAACAGAGGGAGACAGAAACAGAGGGAGAGGGAGACAGAAACAGAGGGAGAGGGGGACAGAAACAGAGGGAGAGAGGGACAGAAACAGAGGGAGAGAGGGACAGAAACAGAGGGAGAGAGGGACAGAAACAGAGGGAGAGGGGGACAGAAAACCAGATGATGTTGTTCCACCAGCGGCAGAGTGACTAGGTCAACTGGCGCCTCCACATCAACACAGCCACTTGTTTACAACTCTGTCACCGACACACGTGCTGCAGTACAGCCACCGAAACCACTCCAGAGTTTACCTTGGAGGGGGAAAAGAGCGGGAGGGAGAGAGAGATAATGATTGTTTCACACGCCTTTATTCCCCTCCCAGATAAACGCCGGTTTGGTTTCTGTGCTTTGGAGTTGGACTGCACGCAGGTGTGAGTGTCGGAGACACAGTTGTCAGTTGTGCAACAGTGAACATTCAGTTGAGTGAGTCACCAGTGGCTCTGGTCTCTCTGTGCTGCGTGCTTTACGTCACTCACATTCATGTGCTACATGGAGCCTCCGTCTTACAGCTGGTGTGTTGGGTAGGGGAGGGGGGGGGGGGGGGATGAAGTTGGAACGTGCTCAACTCTATGTGTTATTGTCTTAAGGGTTCCAGATGCAAACAGTCCCATGATGATTTACATATTAATGAAGGGGCAACACTCACTAGAGCACTAGAGTTTTATATTCTGTTTTTAAAGGCTATAGAGAGAGAAAAAACTATTTGATAGTGTGTGTCCCAAATGGACCTATACTAACTATTTAGTCCACTCCTTTAGTTCTATACCCATAGTTCTCTACCCATAGTTCTACACCCATAGTTCTCTACCCATAGTTCTCTACCCATAGTTCTACACCCATAGTTCTCTACCCATAGTTCTCTACCCATAGTTCTCTACCCATAGTTCTCTACCCATAGTTCTACACCCATAGTTCTCTACCCATAGTTCTCTACCCATAGTTCTCTACCCATAGTTCTCTACCCATAGTTCTCTACCCATAGTTCTCTACCCATAGTTCTCTACCCATAGTTATCTACCCATAGTTCTCTACCCATAGTTCTCTACCCATAGGACTCTGGTCTATAGTAGTGCAGCATATAGGACTCTGGTCTATAGTAGTGCAGCATATAGGACTCTGGTCTATAGTAGTGCAGCATATAGGACTCTGGTCTATATTAGTGCAGCATATAGGACTCTGGTCTATATTAGTGCAGCATATAGGACTCTGGTCTATAGTAGTGCAGCATATAGGACTCTGGTCTATAGTAGTGCAGCATATGGGGACTCTGGTCTATATTAGTGCAGCATATAGGACTCTGGTCTATAGTAGTGCAGCATATAGGACTCTGGTCTATAGTAGTGCAGCATATGGGGACTCTGGTCTATAGTAGTGCAGCAAATAGGACTCTGGTCTATATTAGTGCAGCATATAGGACTCTGGTCTATAGTAGTGCAGCATATGGGGACTCTGGTCTATATTAGTGCAGCATATAGGACTCTGGTCTATAGTAGTGCAGCATATGGGGACTCTGGTCTATAGTAGTGCAGCATATAGGACTCTGGTCTATATTAGTGCAGCATATGGGACTCTGGTCTATAGTAGTGCAGCATATGGGACTCTGGTCTATAGTAGTGCAGCATATAGGACTCTGGTCTATAGTAGTGCAGCATATAGGACTCTGGTCTACAGTAGTGCAGCATATAGGGACTCTGGTCTATAGTAGTGCAGCATATAGGACTCTGGTCTATAGTAGTGCAGCATATAGGACTCTGGTCTATAGTAGTGCAGCATATAGGACTCTGGTCTACAGTAGTGCAGCATATAGGACTCTGGTCTATGGTAGTGCAGCATATGGGACACTGGTCTATAGTAGTGCAGCATATAGGACTCTGGTCTATAGTAGTGCAGCATATAGGACTCTGGTCTATAGTAGTGCAGCATATGGGACTCTGGTCTATAGTAGTGCAGCATATAGGACTCTGGTCTATAGTAGTGCAGCATATAGGACTCTGGTCTATATTAGTGCAGCATAATTGTTTTTATAATTTATTTATTTAACCTTTATTTAACCATGAAGGGCTCATTGAGATTTAAAATCTCTTTTTCAAGAGCGTCCTGGCCAAGATAGGCAGCACCAAGTCATTACAAAAATTACAGACAAACAACATGAAAAACTACAAGTAATCTAGTAAAAACCATAGAATTCACAGGAGTATAACAAAATCAAAAACAGCAAATTAAAAACATTGACAGGTCAGGGAATCAGTCTCAAGATCATTAATCAGTGATTTAAAAATACCAATCGGAACAAGTTCTTCCAGTTTAAAAGTATTTTGTAAGGCGTTCCAAGACGATGGCGCAGAGTACATAAAAGCCCTTTGACCAAATTCAGTTCGGACATTTGGAACAGTTAGCAGGATAAAGTCCAGCGAACGAAGAGACGACCCACCACATTTCTGAACAATAAAAATGCCCAAATAAAAAGGTAGTAAACCCAAAATGGCTTTATAAACAAAAGTATACCAGTGACTGAGCCTACGAGTGACTAGAGAAGGCCAGCCAACCCTGGTATACCAGTGACTGAGCCTACGAGTGACTAGAGAAGGCCAGCCAACCCTGGTATACCAGTGACTGAGCCTACGAGTGACTAGAGAAGGCCAGCCAACCCTGGTATACCTGTGACTGAGCCTACGAGTGACTAGAGAAGGCCAGCCAACCCTGGTATACAAAGTGCAGTGCTGCGTAAGGGTTTTGCAGTTTATAATACATCTCAATGGTAAAGGGTGTCAATTGATCTCAAACACTGAGCGGAAGCATTCATATATAAAATATCCCCATAGTCTAGTGAAGGCATAAATGTAGCTGATACCAGCCTCCTTCTGGCTTCAAAAGAAAAACAGGCCTTATTCCTAAAATAACATCTCAATTTCAGCTTCAATTTTTTTTGTAAGTTGTTAAATATGAAATTTAAAAGAGAGGCCGTCATCAATTAAAATTCTAAGATATTTATATGAGGTTACAACCTCAATCTCTGCCCTGACAGGTAGTAGCAGGTGAAAGGTTCAGAGGTCTATTTATTGCATTAGAAAACACCATTAGTTTAGTTTTGTCAGTATTGAGGATAAGCCTCAATTGACACAAGGTATGTTGAACAGTATAAAAAGCAGTTTGCAAGTTCTGGAAAGCTTTTGTAAGAGACGAGGCACAAAACTAAATAACAGAATCATCAGCATAAAAATGAAGTTGCGCATTTTGGACATTTTTGTCTAAATCATTTATATAAATAGTGAATAAGAGAGGACCAAGTACAGAGCCTTGGGGCACACCATTACAGACAGACAATTTAACAGACATGAGCCCATCAAATTGAGTGCACTGAGTTCTATCAGACAGATAGTTAGCAAACCATGCAATTGCATGCTCCGAAAGACCTACACTCAACAATCTCTGCCTTAGTATAACATGATCAACTGTATCAAAAGCCTTAAGAGAGATCAATAAAAAGTGAGACACAGTGCTGTTTTTTGTCAAGAGCTTTCAGTGATATCATTTAAAACCTTCATGGCTGCTGTAATTGTGCTCTGCTTCTTCCTGAAGCCCGATTGGTACATTTGATAAAATAAAGTTAGTAAATAAAAAAAATACTATTTTAGCTGTTCACTCGCGTACACACACACACACACACACACACACACACACACACACACACACACACACACACACACACACACACACTTCCACCAGTTATTTGTCTCAGTTTAGTGTTTTGATCCTCAGTGAAGTAGCCCCGGAGTTATTTATTCAGCCTAAATCAGGAGTGTAAGTAGTGTAAATGAGAGCAGCGCTGCTTGCTAGCCCTTTGGACTGACTGCTAAAACCCCCTCAGGGTCCGCTGGAGGAATCAGCTTTCCTAATCGGGGAGATTTGAGCCGGTCTCTACTCTCTCTGGTGTCTGATCACACTGTGTCGAAATGGGACAGTGGTAAGGAGAAATAAATCATTCCATTTAATGCAGAAATACTGCAGAAATACTCTCTGCTTATTGCTTTTAAGTCTGCTTGATGGAAAACATCATGGTGTATAGGAGGGAGAGAGGGATAAAGGGATAGAGGGAGGGAGGGAGAGGGAGGGAGGGAGGGAGGGGGGGAGTGGGAGGGAGGGAGGGAGGGAGGGAGGGAGGGGCAACGAAGAGTGAGGGATGCAGAAAGAGGAAGGGAGAGAGAGAGTGAGGGATGCAGAGAGAGAGAGAGGGATGCAGAAAGAGGAAGGGAGAGAGAGAGAGAAAGAGAGAGAGGGAGGGATGCAGAAAGAGGAAGGGAGAGAGAGAAAGAGAGTGAGGAAGGGAGAGAGAGAGAGGGAGGGAGGGAGGGAGAGAGGAAGGGAGAGAGAGAAGCAATGTGATGAAGTGTGAGTAAATAGATCCGTTACTTCTAGATGTATTTGACAGAGTGGATATGTATTATTGTGTCCCAAATGGCTCCCTATTAAATCCCCTTAGGAAGCACTGTTCACACATTGAAATGCCATCAAAGGAAAGGGAGTATATAAAGATGATGGATAAATTCATATAAGATTAATTTATTTTTATGTTAACTCTGCAGAATGTGGAATGGACTGGAATAAGTAAGAGCCTATTTGTTTCTTTTCAGATAAAGAGAATAGGAGAGGATTTGTATTGGATCAGACACACGGTACATGATTGAGTTGTCTTGTTGATCTGATCGGTATGACTGAGTACATGTCTCAGTAGTTTCTAGTGAGCTGACTGGCCAGACATATACAGAGACTGATGATCAAACTCCTATGGATCGCCGTCTCTCTCACACATGTCCTTACACCTGTCTCTAAATCACATGCTGATATAATGAGTGAGATCTGTATGACCCAATGACTGCCTCAAGACGGCCATGTACTTGACCAGGAAGTGATGAATCTACTACTGTAATTGGACTACATCTTGGACAAGGAAGTGATGAATCTACTACTGTGAATGGACTACATCTTGGACAAGGAAGTGATGAATATACTACTGTAATTGGACTACATCTTGGACAATGAAGTGATGAATCTACTACTGTGAATGGACTACATCTTGGACAAGGAAGTGATGAATCTACTACTGTGAATGGACTACATCTTGGACAAGGAAGTGATGAATCTACTACTGTGATTGGACTACATCTTGGACAAGGAAGTGATGAATCTACTACTGTGAATGGACTACATCTTGGACAAGGAAGTGATGAATCTACTACTGTAATTGGACTACATCTTGGACAAGGAAGTGATGAGTCTACTACTGTAATTGGACTACATCTTGGACAGGGAAGTGATGAATCTACTACTGTGATTGGACTACATCTTGGACAAGGAAGTGATGAATCTACTACTGTGATTGGACTACATCTTGGACAAGGAAGTGATGAATCTACTACTGTAATTGGACTACATCTTGGACAAGGAAGTGATGAATATACTACTGTGAATGGACTACATCTTGGACAAGGAAGTGATGAATCTACTACTGTAATTGGACTACATCTTGGACAAGGAAGTGATGAATCTACTACTGTAATTGGACTTCATCTTGGACAAGGAAGTGATGAATCTACTACTGTGATTGGACTAGATGGTGGTTCCCTATTGGAATATGGCCAGACCGTTTCTCCCAGTAGTATTATTAGGCCTGAATCACCTGTTATGAACCTGGACCAGTATAGACTACCTGTTAATGGACCAGTATAGACTGTACCTGTTATTGGAACAGTATAGACTGTAGCTGTTATTGGACCAGTATAGACTACCTGTTATTGGACCAGTATAGACTACCTGTTATTGGACCAGTATAGACTACCTGTTATTGGACCAGTATAGACTGTACCTGTTAATGGACCAGTATAGACTGTACCTGTTATTGGACCAGTATATACTACCTGTTATTGGACCAGTATAGACTGTACCTGTTAATGGACCAGTATAGACTGTACCTGTTATTGGACCAGTATAGAATGTACCTGTTATTGGACCAGTATATACTACCTGTTATTGGACCAGTATAGACTACCTGTTATTGGACCAGTATAGACTGTATCTGTTATTGGACCAGTATATACTACCTGTTATTGGACCAGTATAGACTACCTGTTATTGGACCAGTATATACTACCTGTTATTGGACCAGTATAGACTGTACCTGTTATTGGACCAGTATAGACTGTACCTGTTATTGGACCAGTATAGACTACCTGTTATTGGACCAGTATAGACTGTACCTGTTATTGGACCAGTATAGACTACCTGTTATTGGACCAGTATAGACTGTACCTGTTATTGGACCAGTTTAGACTACCTGTTATTGGACCAGTATAGACTGTACCTGTTATTGGACCAGTATAGACTACCTGTTATTGGACCAGTATAGACTGTACCTGTTATTGGACCAGTATATACTGTACCTGTTATTGGACCAGTATAGACTGTACCTGTTATTGGACCAGTATAGACTACCTGTTATTGGACCAGTATAGACTGTACCTGTTATTGGACCAGTATATACTGTACCTGTTATTGGACCAGTATAGACTACCTGTTATTGGACCAGTATAGACTGCCTGTTATTGGACCAGTATAGACTACCTGTTATTGGACCAGTCTATACTACCTGTTATTGGACCAGTATAGACTGCCTGTTATTGGACCAGTATAGACTGCCTGTTATTGGACCAGTATAGACTACCTGTTATTGGACCAGTCTATACTACCTGTTATTGGACCAGTATAGACTGCCTGTTATTTGACCAGTATAGACTGCCTGTTATTGGACCAGTATAGACTACCTGTTATTGGACCAGTATAGACTACCTGTTATTGGACCAGTATATACTACCTGTTATTGGACCAGTATAGACTGTACCTGTTATTGAACCAGTATATACTGTACCTGTTATTGGACCAGTATAGACTGTACCTGTTATTGGACCAGTATATACTACCTGTTATTGGACCAGTATATACTACCTGTTAATGGACCAGTATAGACTGTACCTGTTATTGGACCAGTATATACTACCTGTTATTGGACCAGTATATACTACCTGTTATTGGACCAGTATATACTACCTGTTATTGGACCAGTATAGACTGTACCTGTTAATGGACCAGTATAGACTGTACCTGTTATTGGACCAGTATAGACTGTACCTGTTATTGGACCAGTATAGACTGTACCTGTTATTGGACCAGTTTAGACTACCTGTTATTGGACCAGTATAGACTGTACCTGTTATTGGACCAGTATATACTACCTGTTATTGGACCAGTATAGACTGTACCTGTTATTGGACCAGTATAGACTGTACCTGTTATTGGACCAGTATAGACTACCTGTTATTGGACCAGTATATACTGTACCTGTTATTGGACCAGTATAGACTGTACCTGTTATTGGACCAGTATAGACTGTACCTGTTATTGGACCAGTATATACTACCTGTTATTGGACCAGTATAGACTACATGTTATTGGACCAGTATATACTGTACCTGTTATTGGACCAGTATAGACTGTACCTGTTATTGGACCAGTATAGACTGTACCTGTTATTGGACCAGTATAGACTGCCTGTTATTGGACCAGTATATACTACCTGTTATTGGACCAGTATATACTACCTGTTATTGGACCAGTATATACTGTACCTGTTATTGGACCAGTATATACTACCTGTTAGTGGACCAGTATAGACTACCTGTTATTGGACCAGTATAGACTGTACCTGTTATTGGACCAGTATATACTACCTGTTATTGGACCAGTATAGACTGTACCTGTTATTGGACCAGTATAGACTGTACCTGTTATTGGACCAGTATATACTACCTGTTATTGAACCAGTATAGACTGTACCTGTTATTGGACCAGTATATACTACCTGTTATTGGACCAGTATAGTCTGTACCTGTTATTGGACCAGTATAGACTGTACCTGTTATTGGACCAGTATAGCCTGTACCTGTTATTGGACCAGTATATACTACCTGTTATTGGACCAGTATAGACTGTACCTGTTATTGGACCAGTATAGACTGTACCTGTTATTGGACCAGTATAGACAGGTAAGGAAATGTCAGAACTTCTTAGAACAAATCAATTTAGGGGATTCAGCTGGAGATGTGGCAATGTTATTACCACTACTACTATCTGGTATCAACTCATCCCTCCTATCATCCCTTCTCTCATTCCTCCTCTCATCCATCATATCAACCCTTCTCTTCTTCCTCCTCTCATCCATCCTATCATCCTTTCTCTCCTTCCTTCTCTCATCCATCATATCATCCATTCGCTCATCCATCCTATCATCCCTTCTCTTCTTCCTCCTCTCATCCATCATATCATCCCTTTTCTTCTTCCTCCTCTCATCCATCCTCTCATCCCTTCTCTTCTTCCTCCTCTCATCCATCCAATCATCCCATCTCTCCTTCCTCCTCTCATCCATCCTATCATCCCTTCTCTTCTTCCTCCTCTCATCCATCATATCATCCCTTCTCTTCTTCCTCCTCTCATCCATCCTATCATCCCTTCTCTTCTTCCTCCTCTCATCCATCCAATCATCCTATCTTTCCTTCCTCCTCTCATCCATCATATCATCCACCATATCATCCCTTCTCTCCTTCCTCCTCTCATCCATCATATCATCCATTCTCTCCTTCCTCCTCTCATCCATCATATCATTCCTTCTCTCCTTCCTCCATCATATTATCCCTCCTCTCCTTCCTCCATCATATCATCCCTTATCTTTTTCATCCTATCATCCCTTCTCTCATTCCTTCTATCCTTCCTCCTCTCATCCATCCCATCATCCTCTCATCCCGTCTCTCATCCATCATATCATCCCTTCTCTCCTTCCTCCTCTCATCCATCCTATCATCCATCCCATCATCCCTTCTCTCCTTCCTCATCTCATCCATCCTATCATCCATCCTATCATCCCTTCTCTCCTTCCTCATCTCATCCATCCTATCATCCATCCCATCATCCCTTCTCTCCTTCCTCCTCTCATCCATCCTATCATCCATCCCATCATCCCTTCTCTCCTTCCTCATCTCATCCATCCTATCATCCCTTCTCCCTCTAGTCCAGACATCCTTATCCTTTTCAGGGACAGTAAAGCACCAATGCTATTAACATGTCACTGCATGCTATTAGGCCCAATTTAGTCTCCCAGGGCACATCCTCAGTCCTCCTGTGTCTGACTCCCATCTTCCCCCAGCCCTCATCTATTGCTCTCTCCCTGACTCCCATCTTCCCCCAGCCTTCATCTTTTGCTCTCTTCCTGACTCCCATCTTCCCCCAGCCCTCATCTATTGCTCTCTCCCTGACTCCCATCTTCCCCCAGCCATCATATATTGCTCTCTCCCTGACTCCCATCTTCCCCCAGCCCTCATCTTTTGCTCTCTCCCTGACTCCCATCTTCCCCCAGCCTTCATCTATTGCTCTCTCCCTGACTCCCATCTACCCCCAGCCTTCATCTATTGCTCTCTCCCTGACTCCCATCTTCCCCCAGCCTTCATCTTTTGCTCTCTCCCTGACTCCCATCTACCCCCAGCCCTCATCTATTGCTCTCTCCCTGACTCCCATCTTCCCCCAGCCCTCATCTTTTGCTCTCTCCCTGACTCCCATCTTCCCCCAGCCTTCATCTCTTGCTCTCTCCCTGACTCCCAGCTTCCCCCAGCCCTCATCTATTACTCTCTCCCTGACTCCCATCTACCCCCAGCCCTCATCTATTGCTCTCTCCCTGACTCCCATCTTCCCCCAGCCCTCATCTTTTGCTCTCTCCCTGACTCCCATCTTCCCCCAGCCTTCATCTCTTGCTCTCTCCCTGACTCCCAGCTTCCCCCAGCCCTCATCTTTTGCTCTCTCCCTGACTCCCATCTTCCCCCAGCCTTCATCTCTTGCTCTCTCCCTGACTCCCAGCTTCCCCCAGCCCTCATCTATTGCTCTCTCCCTGACTCCCATCTACCCCCAGCCCTCATCTATTACTCTCTTCCTGACTCCCATATTCCCCCAGCCCTCATCTATTTCTCCCTTGCTCCCTGACTCCCTTGCTCCCTGACTCCCCTGCTCCCTTACTCCTTCCTCTCTGACTCCTTCCTCCTTGCTCCCTGACTCCTTTTCTCCCTGCCTCCTTTTCTCCATGCCTCCCTTGCTCCCTGCCTCACTTGCTTCCTGACTCCTTGCTTCCTGACTCCTTGTTCCCTTGCTCCCTGACTCCCAGCTCCACAGGCAAATGAGAAATAATATCCTACGTGTGTCCGTGAAGGTTTTATGGAATTAAAATAAAGCGGGGTGAGAGAGTCCATTTTCCTCCTGGCTAGCCAGCCCAGTTAGTCAGTCTGTGGTGGGGAAGAGAGGATGAAGGGTTAGTGATGGAGGATGAAGAGGAGGAATTCAAAAGTAGGGGGGGGGGGGGGCATGCAGTGTGTACTGTGTCTATGTCTTAGTAATGGAGGGGGGGGGGGGGGGGCTGGAGTGTGTACTGTGTCTATGTCTTAGTGATGGAGGGGGGGGGGGGGGCTGCAGTGTGTACTGTGTCTATGTCTTAGTGATGGAGGGGGGGGGGGGGGGGCTGCAGTGAGTACTGTGTCTATGTCTTAGTGATGGAGGGGGGGGGAGGGCTGCAGTGTGTACTGTGTCTATGTCTTAGTGATGGAGGGGGGGGGGGGGGGCTGCAGTGTGTACTGTGTCTATGTCTTAGTGATGGAGGGGGGGGGGGGCTGCAGTGTGTACTGTGTCTATGTCTTAGTGATGGAGGGGGAGGGGGGGGGGGCTGCAGTGTGTACTGTGTCTATGTCTTAGTGATGGAGGGGGGGGGGGGGGGGGGCTGCAGTGTGTACTGTGTCTATGTCTTAGTGATGGAGGGGGGGGGGGGCTGCAGTGTGTACTGTGTCTATGTCTTAGTGATGGAGGGGGGGGGGGCTGCAGTGTGTACTGTGTCTATGTCTTAGTGATGGAGGGGGGGGGGGGGCTGCAGTGTGTACTGTGTCTATGTCTTAGTGATGGAGGGGGGGGGGGGGGGGCTGCAGTGTGTACTGTGTCTATGTCTTAGTGATGGAGGGGGGGGGGGCTGCAGTGTGTACTGTGTCTATGTCTTAGTGATGGAGGGGGGGGGGGGCTGCAGTGTGTACTGTGTCTATGTCTTAGTGATGGAGGGGGGGGGGGGGGGGGGGGCTGCAGTGTGTACTGTGTCTATGTCTTAGTGATGGAGGGGGGGGGGGGGGGGGGGCTGCAGTGTGTACTGTGTCTATGTCTCTCGGAGGCACGCTGGTAATTGAAAATGTATATTACAATACAATCCTCTCGGTCCTCCCGCGCCACACACACACACACACACACACACACACACACACACACACACACACACACACACACACACACACACACACGCTACGTGGCGTTCATTCAGCGGCCAGAACCATTATCTCTCCTTAATGAAGCGAGCGTCGAGGCTCTCCCGCTCTGCTCCAAGGTTTTCATCTAAATGATCAACTTCACTGATTACTGTCACCGTTTAATTATTGAGCTGGCGATTAGCTTGACCCCCTGTTAGAGAGATCAAGTGGTGGTCTGGAAGGTTCTGTGGAGGTCTCTGTACTGTCACACAGCTCTACAGTATATCATATCCTCTGTACTGTCACACAGCTCTACAGTATATCATATCCTCTGTACTGTCACACAGCTCTACAGTAGATCCTATCCTCTGTACTGTCACACAGCTCTACAGTATATCTTATCCTCTGTACTGTCACACAGCTCTACAGTATATCCTCCCCTCTGTACTGTCACACAGCTCTACAGTATATCCTATCCTCTGTACTGTCACACAGCTCTACAGTATATCCTATCCTCTGTACTGTCACACAGCTCTACAGTAGATCCTCCCCTCTGTAGCTGTCGTCAGACATTACAAGTAAAGGAAGTGTGACATATTAGGAATACGTCGGTTCTTTTGTTGTTTGTTTTGTATTGATTGAGCTGACCTAAAGCAGAGACACTGGATGTTTCCTAGAGGAATGTTGCAATACCCCCTGGGTATTACTTTCTGTTTTGTGTCTGAAATTGTGAACACTGTTCCTCTCTTTTAAAGGTGCAGTATGCAGAAATCATTCCACCATTTCCTGTTTGCTAAAATTGGAATAGTTTGCTTAATTTCAGTTGTTTTTTTGTGACAAAACAAGTAATTTATAGTGTAGAGAACAGTGGCGGTTGGTGCTGTTTAAGATGAGGGAGGACACTTTTTTTCCCATGAGCATGGCCTTATGTCTATTACAGCATATTGGATGACTGTCATTCATATTCCATTCACCCAGTTCAATGTAACAGTGATAGGTTTAGGTTATTGTCATTCATATTCCATTCACCCAGTTCAATGTAACAGTGATAGGTTTAGGTTACTGTCATTCATATTCACCCAGTTCAATGTAACAGTGATAGGTTTAGGTTACTGTCATTCATATTCACCCAGTTCAATGTAACAGTGATAGGTTTAGGTTACTGTCATTCATATTCACCCAGTTCAATGTAACACTGATAGGTTTAGGTTACTGTCATTCATATTCCATTCACCCAGTTCAATGTAACAGTGATAGGTTTAGGTTACTGTCATTCATATTCACCCAGTTCAATGTAACAGTGATAGGTTTAGGTTACTGTCATTCATATTCACCCAGTTCAATGTAACAGTGATAGGTTTAGGTTACTACATGATACTCTAATTGTACCTCTACCCATCATGAGGTTGATACAACATGGACTATGAATGAAAGTTTACACCGTAGGTGCCCACAGGTCGAGAGAAAATGTTGAGGGGTTTTTATTTGTCTGAAATTCACTGAGGAGGAGGGTCCTCCCCTTTTTCCTCTGAGGAGCCTCCGCTGGTAGAGAATCATTGTACCGTCTAAACCGCTGTGAAGTTTTGTTTCAGCTGTTTTGAAGCTGAAAACCGAAAGTTAAAGATGCAAAGAGAAAACTTAAGAACGGGAAGCATAGAAATAGCGAACATAGAACAGATGTACTGCTTATTATACTTGCTTTCGATGAGAATGACAGATCTATAATGGATATTTCTATGTGAATTTGTTCTGGTCGAGCAAAAAGTTACAAATCGCAGCTTTAACAACATGTTCAATGCCCTTCTGTCTCCCTGTATATACACACACACACACACACACACACACACACACACACACACACACACACACACACACACACACACACACACACACACACACACACACACACACACACACACACACACACACACACACACACACACACACACACACACACACACACACACACATACACACACACACACACACACACACACACATACACACACACCTCACACACACACACACACACACACACACATACACACACACACACACACACACACACACACACACACACACACACACACACACACACACACACACACATCACACACACACACACACACACACACACATACACACACACACACACACACACACACCTCACACACACACACACACACACACACACACACACACACACACACACACACACACACACAGACACACACACACACACACACACACACACACACACACACACACACACACACACACACACACACACACAGACACACACACACACACACACACACACACACACACACACACACACACACACACACAGAGAGACAGACACACACACACACACACACACACACACACACACACACACACACACACAGACACACACACACACACACACACACACACACACACACACACACACACAGAGAGACAGACACACACACACGCACGCACGCACGCACGCACGCACGCACGCACGCACGCACGCACACACACACACAGAGAGACAGACACACACACACGCACGCACGCACGCACGCACGCACGCACGCACGCACGCACGCACGCACACACACACACACACACACACACACACACACACACACACACAGAGAGACAGACACACACACACACACACACACACACACACACACACACACACACACACACACATACACACACACACACACACACACACACACACACAGAGAGACAGACACACACACACACACACACACACACACACACACACACACACACACACAGACACACACACACACACACACACACACACACACACACACACACACAGAGAGACAGACACACACACACACACACACACACACACACACACACACACACACACAGACACACACACACACACACACACACACACACACACACACACACACACACAGAGAGACAGACACACACACACGCACGCACGCACGCACGCACGCACGCACGCACGCACGCACGCACGCACGCACGCACGCACACACACACACAGAGAGACAGACACACACACACGCACGCACGCACGCACGCACGCACGCACGCACGCACGCACGCACGCACGCACACACACACACACACACACACACACACACACACACACACAGAGAGACAGACACACACACACACACACACACACACACACACACACACACACACACACACACACACACACACACACACACACACACACACACACACACACACACAGAGAGACAGACACACACACACACACACACACACACACACACACACACACACACACACACACACACACACACACACACACACACACACACACACACACACACACACACACACACACACACACACACACACAGACACAACATAATACAAAACGACCGAGGATGACCCAGATCAGAACAATCTGAATCACAGATACTTAAGCAATAAGGCACGAGGGGGGTGAGGTATATGGCCACTATACCACAACTAAGGGCTGTTCATAAGCTGGATACAGCCCTTAGCTGTGATATATTAGCCATATACCACAAACCCTCGAGGTGCCTTATTGCTATATAACACGACTGTCAGCCAATCAGCATTCAGGGCTCAAACCACCCAGTTTATAATATAGAATAGAATGCTCCGACCAAACCACCCAGTTTATAATATAGAATAGAATGCTCCGACCAAACCAACCAGTTTATAATATAGAATAGAAGGCTCCGACCAAACCACCCAGTTTATAATATAGAATAGAATGCTCCGACCAAACCAACCAGTTTATAATATAGAATAGAATGTTCCGACCAAACCACCCAGTTTATAATATAGAATAGAATGTTCCGACCAAACCACCCAGTTTATAATATAGAATAGAATGCTCCGACCAAACCACCCGGTTTATAATATAGAATAGAATGCTCCGACCAAACCACCCGGTTTATAATATAGAATAGAATGATCCGACCAAACCACCCAGTTTATAATATAGAATAGAATGATCCGACCAAACCACCCGGTTTATAATATAGAATAGAATGCTCCGACCAAACCACCCAGTTTATACTATATAATAGAATGCTCCGACCAAACCACCCGGTTTATAATATAGAATAGAAGGCTCCGACCAAACCACCCGGTTTATAATATAGAATAGAATGTTCCGACCAAACCACCCAGTTTATAATATAGAATAGAATGCTCCGACCAAACCACCCAGTTTA
The DNA here is from genome assembly GCF_029448725.1 of Salvelinus fontinalis. Lineage (NCBI taxonomy): Eukaryota > Metazoa > Chordata > Actinopteri > Salmoniformes > Salmonidae > Salvelinus > Salvelinus fontinalis. The sequence goes on from NW_026601090.1 coordinate 78,122, forward strand.
TAATATAGAATAGAAGGCTCCGACCAAACCACCCAGTTTATAATATAGAATAGAATGCTCCGACCAAACCACCCAGTTTATAATATAGAATAGAATGTTCCGACCAAACCACCCGGTTTATAATATAGAATAGAAGGCTCCGACCAAACCACCCGGTTTATAATATAGAATAGAATGTTCCGACCAAACCACCCGGTTTATAATATAGAATAGAATGT